>NW_027476209.1:0-300000 GCF_051020955.1 Megalopta genalis | reverse complement strand
CAGTTGAAGATAAATCATGTATATCACAGGTATTTGAAGCTAAACCAGTTGTTTCGCATGGATTCGAAGATCAGCCTTCTACTTCGCATTGATAAGAAGCTAAATCATGTGTTTTGCTTGGATTTCAAGCTAACTCGTTTGTTTCGCATGCAACTGAAGCTAAACCATGTATATCACAATTATTTGAAGCTAAACCATTTGATTCGCATGGATTTCAAAATAAGCCTTCTACTTCGCATTGATTTTAATCTAAATCATCTGTTTCGCATGGATTTAAAGCTATCTCGTTTGTTTCGCATGCAGTTGAAGATAAATCATGTATATCACAGGTATTTGAAGCTAAACCATTTGTTTCGCATGGATTCGAAGATAAGCCTTCTATATCGCATTGATTTCAAGCTAAATCATGTGTTTCGCATGGATTTGAAGCTAACTCGCTAGTTTTGCATGCTGTTGAAGCTTATTCATGTACATCACAAGTATTTGAAGCTAAACCATTTGTTTCGCAAGGATTCGAAGATCAGCCTTCTACTTCGCATTGATAAGAAGCTAAATCATGTGTTTCGCATGGATTTGAAGCTAACTCGTTCGTTTCGCTTGCATTTGAAGCTAAATCATGCACATCACAAGTATTTGAAGCTGAACCACTTGTTTCGCATGGATTTGAAGATAAGCCTTCTACTTCGCATTGATTTGAAGCTAAATCATGTGTTTCGAATGGATTTGAAGCTAACTCGTTTGTTTCGCATGCAATTGAAGCTAAATCATGTATATCACAATTATTTGAAGCTAAACCATTTGATTCGCATGGATTTCAAAATAAGCCTTCTACTTCGCATAGATTTTAATCTAAATCATCTGTTTCGGATGGATTTAAAGCTATCTCGTTTGTTTCGCATGCAGTTGAAGATAAATCATGTGTATCACAAGTATTTGAAGCTAATCCATTTGTTTCGCGTGGATTCGAAGATCAGCCTTCTACTTCGCATTGATTTGAAGTTAAATCATATGTTTCGCATGGATTTGAAGCTAATCGTTTGTATCGCATGCAGTTGAAGCTAAATCATGTATATCACAAGTATTTCAAGCTAAACCATTTGATTCGCATGGATTTGATGCTATGCCATCTACTTCGCTTTTATTTGAAACTGAATCATGTGTTTCTCTTGAATTTGAAGCTAACACGTTCGTTTCACATGCAGTTGAAGCTAAATCATGTATGTCACAAGTATTTGAAGCTGAACCATTTGTTTCGCACGAATATCAGGCTAAACCATGTGTTTGGAATGAATTTGAAGCTAAATCATGTGTTTCGCATAGATTTGAAGCTAACTCATTTGTTACGCATGCAGTTGAAGCTGAATCATGTATATCCCAAGTATTTGAAGCTCAACCATTTGATTCGCATGGATTTCAAAATAAGCCTTCTACTTCGCATTGATTTGAAGCGAAATCATGTGTTTCGCTTGGATTTCAAGCTAACTCGTTTGTTTCGCATGCATTTGAAGCTAAATAATGTATCAAACAAGTATTTGAAGCTAAACCATTTGTTTCGCATGGATTCGAAGATCAGCCATCAACCTCGTATTGATTTAAAGCTAAATCATGTTTTTCGCATGGATTTGAAGCTAACTCGTTTGTATCGCATGCAGTTGAAGCCAAATCATGTATATCACAATTATTTGAAGCTAAACCACTTGATTCGCATGGATTTCAAAATAAGCCTTCTACTCCGCATTGATTTTACTAAATCATCTGTTTCGCATGGATTTAAAGCTATCTCGTTTGTTTCGCATGCAGTTGAAGATAAATCATGTATATCACAGGTATTTCAAGCTAAACCATTTGATTCGCATGGATTTGCTGCTATGCCATCTACTTCGCTTTTATTTGAAACTGAATCATGTGTTTCTCTTGAATTTGAAGCTAACTCGTTCGTTTCACATGCAGTTGAAGCTAAATCATGTATGTCACAAGTATTTGAAGCTGAACCATATGTTTCGCACGAATATCAGGATAAACCATGTGTTTGGAATGAATTTGAAGCTAAATCATGTGTTTCGCATAGATTTGAAGCTAACTAATTTGTTACGCATCCAGTTGAAGCTGAATCATGTATATCCCAAGTATTTGAAGCTCAACCATTTGATTCGCATGGATTTGAAGATAAGCCTTCTACTTCGCATTGATTTGAAGCTAAATCATGTGTTTCGCTTGGATTTCAAGCTAACTCATTTGTTTCGCATGCAATTGAAGCTAAATCATGTATATCACAATTATTTGAAGCTAAACCATTTGATTCGCATGGATTTCAAAATAAGCCTTCTACTTCGCATTGATTTTAATCTAAATCATCTGTTTCGCATGGATTTAAAGATATCTCGTTTGTTTCGCATGCAGTTGAAGATAAATCATGTATATCACAGGTATTTGAAGCTAAACCAGTTGTTTCGCATGGATTCGAAGATCAGCCTTCTACTTCGCATTGATAAGAAGCTAAATCATGTGTTTTGCTTGGATTTCAAGCTAACTCGTTTGTTTCGCATGCAACTGAAGCTAAACCATGTATATCACAATTATTTGAAGCTAACCATTTGATTCGCATGGATTTCAAAATAAGCCTTCTACTTCGCATTGATTTTAATCTAAATCATCTGTTTCGGATGGATTTAAAGCTATCTCGTTTTTTTCGCATGCAGTTGAAGATAAATCATGTATATCACAGGTATTTGAAGCTAAACCATTTGTTTCGCATGGATTCGAATATAAGCCTTCTAAATCGCATTGATGTCAAGCTAAATCATATGTTTCGCATAGATTTGAAGCTAACTCGCTAATTTTGCATGCTGTTGAAGCTAATTCATGTATATCACAAGTATTTGAAGCTAAACCATTTGATTCGCATGGATTTGATGCTATGCCATCTACTTCGCTTTTATTTGAAACTGAATCATGTGTTTCTCTTGAATTTGAAGCTAACACTTTCGTTTCACATGCAGTTGAAGCTATATCATGTATGTCACAAGTATTTGAAGCTGAACCATTTGTTTCGCACGAATATCAGGCTAAACAATGTGTTTGGAATGAATTTGAAGCTAAATCATGTGTTTCGCATAGATTTGAAGCTAACTCGTTTGTTACGCATGCAGTTGAAGCTGAATCATGTATATCCCAAGTATTTGAAGCTCAACCATTTGATTCGCATGGATTTCAAAATAAGCCTTCTACTTCGCATTGATTTGAAGCGAAATCATGTGTTTCGCTTGGATTTCAAGCTAACTCGTTTGTTTCGCATGCATTTGAAGCTAAATAATGTATCAAACAAGTATTTGAAGCTAAACCATTTGTTTCGCATGGATTCGAAGATCAGCCATCAACCTCGTATTGATTTAAAGCTAAATCATGTTTTTCGCATGGATTTGAAGCTAACTCGTTTGTATCGCATGCAGTTGAAGCCAAATCATGTATATCACAATTATTTGAAGCTAAACCACTTGATTCGCATGGATTTCAAAATAAGCCTTCTACTCCGCATTGATTTTACTAAATCATCTGTTTCGCATGGATTTAAAGCTATCTCGTTTGTTTCGCATGCAGTTGAAGATAAATCATGTATATCACAGGTATTTCAAGCTAAACCATTTGATTCGCATGGATTTGCTGCTATGCCATCTACTTCGCTTTTATTTGAAACTGAATCATGTGTTTCTCTTGAATTTGAAGCTAACTCGTTCGTTTCACATGCAGTTGAAGCTAAATCATGTATGTCACAAGTATTTGAAGCTGAACCATATGTTTCGCACGAATATCAGGCTAAACCATGTGTTTGGAATGAATTTGAAGCTAAATCATCTGTTTCGCATAGATTTGAAGCTAACTAATTTGTTACGCATCCAGTTGAAGCTGAATCATGTATATCCCAAGTATTTGAAGCTCAACCATTTGATTCGCATGGATTTGAAGATAAGCCTTCTACTTCGCATTGATTTGAAGCTAAATCATGTGTTTCGCTTGGATTTCAAGCTAACTCATTTGTTTCGCATGCAATTGAAGCTAAATCATGTATATCACAATTATTTGAAGCTAAACCATTTGATTCGCATGGATTTCAAAATAAGCCTTCTACTTCGCATTGATTTTAATCTAAATCATCTGTTTCGGATGGATTTAAAGCTATCTCGTTTTTTTCGCATGCAGTTGAAGGTAAATCATGTATATCACAGGTATTTGAAGCTAAACCATTTGTTTCGCATGGATTCGAATATAAGCCTTCTAAATCGCATTGATGTCAAGCTAAATCATATGTTTCGCATGGATTTGAAGCTAACTCGTTAGTTTTGCATGCTGTTGAAGCTAAATCATGTATATCACAAGTATTTGAAGCTAAACCATTTGTTTCGCAAGGATACGAAGATCAGCCTTCTACTTCGCATTGATAAGAAGCAAAATCATGTGTTTCGCATGGATTTGAATCTAACTCGTTCGTTTCGCTTGCATTTGAAGCTAAATCATGCACATCACAAGTATTTGAAGCTGAACCACTTGTTTCGCATGGATTTGAAGATAAGCCTTCTACTTCGCATTGATTTTAATCTAAATCATGTGTTTCGCATGCATTTGAAGCTAATCGTTTGTATCGCACGGAGTTGAAGCTAAATCATGTATATCACAAGTATTTCCAGCTAAACCATTTGATTCGCATGGATTTGATGCAATGCCATCTACTTCGCTTTTATTTGAAACTGAATCATGTTTTTCTCTTGAATTTGAAGCTAACTAGTTTGTTTCGTAATGCAGTTGAAGCTAAATCATGTATATCACAATTATTTGAAGCTAAACCATTTGATTCGCATGGATTTCAAAATAAGCCTTCTACTTCGCATTGATTTTAATCTAAATCATCTGTTTCGCATGGATTTAAAGCTATCTCGTTTGTTTCGCAGGCAGTTGAAGATAAATCATGTATATCACAGGTATTTGAAGCTAAACCAGTTGTTTCGCATGGATTCGAACATCAGCCTTCTGCTTCGCATTGATTTGATGTTAAACCATTTGTTTCGATGCTGTTGAAGCTAAATCAAGTATATCACAAGTATTTGAAGCAAAACCATTTGATTCGCACGGATTTGATGATGACCCTTCTAGTTCGCATTGATTTGAATTTAAAGCATGTGTTTCGCAGGGATTTGAAGCTAATCGTTTGTATCGCATGCAGTTGAAGCTAAATCATGTATATCACAAGTATTTGATGCTAAACCATTTGATTCGCATGGATTTGATGCTATGCCATCTACTTCGCTTTTATTTGAAACTGAATCATGTGTTTCTCTTGAATTTGAAGCTAACACGTTCGTTTCACATGCAGTTGTAGCTAAATCATGTATGTCACATGTATTTGAAGCTGAACCATTTGTTTCGCACGAATATCAGGCTAAACCATGTGTTTGGAATGAATTTGAAGCTAAATCATGTGTTTCGCATAGATTTGAAGCTAACTCATTTGTTACGCATGCAGTTGAAGCTGAATCATGTATATCCCAAGTATTTGAAGCTCAACCATTTGATTCGCATGGATTTGAAGATAAGCCTTCTACTTCGCATTGATTTTAATCTAAATCATCTGTTTCGCATGGATTTAAAGCTGTCTCGTTTGTTTCGCATGCAGTTGAAGATAAATCATGTATATCACAGGTATTTGAAGCTAAACCATTTGTTTTGCATGGATTCGAAGATAAGCCTTCTAAATCGCATTGATTTCAAGCTAAATCATGTGTTTCGCATGGATTTGAAGCTAACTCGCTAGTTTTGCATGCTGTTGAAGCTTATTCATGTACATCACAAGTATTTAAAGCTAAACCATTTGTTTCGCAAGGATTCGAAGATCAGCCTTCTACTTCGCATTGATAAGAAGCTAAATCATGTGTTTCGCATGGATTTGAAGCTAACTCGTTCGTTTCGCTTGCATTTGAATCTAAATCATGCACATCACAAGTATTTGAAGCTGAACCACTTGTTTCGCATGGATTTGAAAATAATAATGTATATCACAAGTATTTGAAGCTAATCCATTTGTTTCGCGTGGATTCGAAGATCAGCCTTCTACTTCGCATTGATTTGAAGTTAAATCATATGTTTCGCATGGATTTGAAGCTAATCGTTTGTATCGCATGCAGTTGAAGCTAAATCATGTATATCACAAGTATTTGAAGCTAAACCATTTGATTCGCATGGATTTGATGCTATGCCATCTACTTCGCTTTTATTTGAAACTGAATCATGTGTTTCTCTTGAATTTGAAGCTAACTAGTTTGTTTCGTAATGCAGTTGAAGCTAAATCATGTATATCACAAGTATTTGAAGCTAAACCATTTGTTTCGCAAGGATACGAAGATCAGCCTTCTACTTCGCATTGATAAGAAGCAAAATCATGCGTATCGCATGGATTTGAAGCTAACTCGTTCGTTTCGCTTGCATTTGAAGCTAAATCATGCACATCACAAGTATTTGAAGCTGAACCACTTGTTTCGCATGGATTTGAAGATAAGCCTTCTACTTCGCATTGATAAGAAGCTAAATCATGTGTTTTGCTTGGATTTCAAGCTAACTCGTTTGTTTCGCATGCAACTGAAGCTAAACCATGTATATCACAATTATTTGAAGCTAAACCATTTGATTCGCATGGATTTCAAAATAAGCCTTCTACTTCGCATTGATATTAATCTAAATCATCTGTTTCGGATGGATTTAAAGCTATCTCGTTTTTTTCGCATGCAGTTGAAGATAAATCATGTATATCACAGGTATTTGAAGCTAAACCATTTGTTTCGCATGGATTCGAATATAAGCCTTCTAAATCGCATTGATGTCAAGCTAAATCATATGTTTCGCATAGATTTGAAGCTAACTCGCTAATTTTGCATGCTGTTGAAGCTAATTCATGTATATCACAAGTATTTGAAGCTAAACCATTTGATTCGCATGGATTTGATGCTATGCCATCTACTTCGCTTTTATTTGAACCTGAATCATGTGTTTCTCTTGAATTTGAAGCTAACACTTTCGTTTCACATGCAGTTGAAGCTATATCATGTATGTCACAAGTATTTGAAGCTGAACCATTTGTTTCGCACGAATATCAGGCTAAACAATGTGTTTGGAATGAATTTGAAGCTAAATCATGTGTTTCGCATAGATTTGAAGCTAACTCGTTTGTTACGCATGTAGTTGAAGCTGAATCATGTATATCCCAAGTATTTGAAGCTCAACCATTTGATTCGCATGGATTTCAAAATAAGCCTTCTACTTCGCATTGATTTGAAGCGAAATCATGTGTTTCGCTTGGATTTCAAGCTAACTCGTTTGTTTCGCATGCAATTGAAGCTAAATAATGTATCAAACAAGTATTTGAAGCTAAACCATTTGTTTCGCATGGATTCGAAGATCAGCCATCTACCTCGTATTGATTTAAAGCTAAATCATGTTTTTCGCATGGATTTGAAGCTAACTCGTTTGTATCGCATGCAGTTGAAGCCAAATCATGTATATCACAATTATTTGAAGCTAAACCACTTGATTCGCATGGATTTCAAAATAAGCCTTCTACTTCGCATTGATTTTACTAAATCATCTGTTTCGCATGGATTTAATGCTATCTCGATTGTTTCGCATGCAGTTGAAAATAAATCATGTATATCACAGGTATTTGAAGCTAAACCAGTTGTTTCGCATGGATTCGAAGATAAGCCTTCTAAATCGCATTGATTTCAAGCTAAATCATGTGTTTCGCATGGATTTGAAGCTAACTCGCTAGTTTTGCATGCTGTTGAAGCTTATTCATGTACATCACAAGTATTTGAAGCTAAACCATTTGTTTCGCAAGGATTCGAAGATCAGCCTTCTACTTCGCATTGATAAGAAGCTAAATCATGTGTTTCGCTTGGATTTCAAGCTAACTCGTTTGTTTCGCATGCAGTTGAAGCTAAATCATGTATATCACAATTATTTGAAGCTAAACCACTTGATTCGCATGGATTTCAAAATAAGCCTTCTACTTCGCATTGATTTTAATCTAAATCATCTGTTTCGGATGGATTTAAAGCTATCTCGTTTGTTTCGCATGCAGTTGAAGATAAATCATGTATATCACAAGTATTTGAACATAATCCATTTGCTTCGCGTGGATTCGAAGATCAGCCTTCTACTTCGCATTGATTTGAAGTTAAATCATATGTTTCGCATGGATTTGAAGCTAATCGTTTGTTTCGCATGCAATTGAAGCTAAATCATGTATATCACAATTATTTGAAGCTAAACCATTTGATTCGCATGGATTTCAAAATAAGCCTTCTACTTCGCATTGATTTTAATCTAAATCATCTGTTTCGGATGGATTTAAAACTATCTCGTTTTTTTCGCATGCAGTTGAAGATAAATCATGTATATCACAGGTATTTGAAGCTAAACCATTTGTTTCGCATGGATTCGAACATAAGCCTTCTAAATCGCATTGATGTCAAGCTAAATCATATGTCTCGCATAGATTTGAAGCTAACTCTCTAATTTTGCATGCTGTTGAAGCTTATTCATGTATATCACAAGTATTTGAAGCTAAACCATTTGTTTCGCAAGGATTCGAATATCAGCCTTCTACTTCGCATTGATAAGAAGCTAACTCATGTGTTTCGCATGGATTTGAAGCTAACTCGTTAGTTTTGCATGCTGTTGAAGCTAAATCATGTATTTCACAAGTATTTGAAGCTAAACCATTTGTTTCGCAAGGTTACGAAGATCAGCCTTCTACTTCGCATTGATAAGAAGCAAAATCATGTGTTTCGCATGGATTTGAAGCTAACTCGTTCGTTTCACTTGCATTTGAAGCTAAATCATGCACATCACAAGTATTTGAAGCTGAACCACTTGTTTCGCATGGATTTCAAAATAAGCCTTCTACTTCGCATTGATTTTAATCTAAATCATCTGTTTCGGATGGATTTAAAGCTATCTCATTTTTTTCGCATGCAGTTGAAGATAAATCATGTATATCACAGGTATTTGAAGCTAAACCATTTGTTTCGCATGGATTCAAATATAAGCCTTCTAAATCGCATTGATGTCAAGCTAAATCATATGTTTCGCATAGATTTGAAGCTAACTCGCTAATTTTGCATGCTGTTGAAGCTTATTCATGTATATCACAAGTATTTGAAGCTAAACCATTTGTTTCGCAAGGATTCGAAGATCAGCCTTCTACTTCGCATTGATAAGAAGCTAACTCATGTGTTTCGCATGGATTTGAAGCTAACTCGTTAGTTTTGCATGCTGTTGAAGCTAAATCATGTATATCACAAGTATTTGAAGCTAAACCATTTGTTTCGCAAGGATACGAAGTTCAGCCATCTACTTCGCATTGATAAGAAGCAAAATCATGTGTTTCGCATGGGTTTGAAGCTAACTCGTTCGTTTCGCTTGCATTTGAAGCTAAATCATGCACATCACAAGTATTTGAAGCTGAACCACTTGTTTCGCATGGATTTCAAAATAAGCCTTCTACTTCGCATTGATTTTAATCTAAATCATCTGTTTCGGATGGATTTAAAGCTATCTCATTTTTTTCGCATGCAGTTGAAGATAAATCATGTATATCACAGGTATTTGAAGCTAAACCATTTGTTTCGCATGGATTCGAATATAAGCCTTCTAAATCGCATTGATGTCAAGCTAAATCATATGTTTCGCATAGATTTGAAGCTAACTCGCTAATTTTGCATGCTGTTGAAGCTTATTCATGTATATCACAAGTATTTGAAGCTAAACCATTTGTTTCGCAAGGATTCGAAGATCAGCCTTCTACTTCGCATTGATAAGAAGCTAACTCATGTGTTTCGCATGGATTTGAAGCTAACTCGTTTGTTACGCATGCAGTTCAAGCTGAATCATGTATATCCCAAGTATTTGAAGCTCAACCATTTGATTCGCACGGATTTCAAAATAAGCCTTCTACTTCGCATTGATTTGAAGCGAAATCATGTGTTTCGCTTGGATTTCAAGCTAACTCGTTTGTTTCGCATGCAACTGAAGCTAAATCATGTATATCACAATTATTTGAAGCTAAACCATTTGTTTCGCATGGATTCGAATATAAGCCTTCTAAATCGCATTGATGTCAAGCTAAATCATATGTTTCGCATAGATTTGAAGCTAACTCGCTAATTTTACATGCTGTTGAAGCTTATTCATGTATATCACAAGTATTTGAAGCTAAACCATTTGTTTCGCAAGGATTCGAAGATCAGCCTTCTACTTCGCATTGATAAGAAGCTAACTCATGTGTTTCGCATAGATTTGAAGCTAACTCGTTGTTACGCATGCAGTTCAAGCTGAATCATGTATATCCCAAGTATTTGAAGCTCAACCATTTGATTCGCACGGATTTCAAAATAAGCCTTCTACTTCGCATTGATTTGAAGCGAAATCATGTGTTTCGCATGGATTTGAAGCTAACTCGTTTGTATCGCATGCAGTTGAAGCTAAATCATGCACATCACAAGTATTTGAAGCTGAACCACTTGTTTCGCATGGATTTCAAAATAAGCCTTCTACTTCGCATTGATTTTAATCTAAATCATCTGTTTCGGATGGATTTAAAGCTATCTCATTTTTTTCGCATGCAGTTGAAGATAAATCATGTATATCACAGGTATTTGAAGCTAAACCATTTGTTTCGGATGGATTCGAATATAAGCCTTCTAAATCGCATTGATGTCAAGCTAAATCATATGTTTCGCATAGATTTGAAGCTAACTCGCTAATTTTGCATGCTGTTGAAGCTTATTCATGTATATCACAAGTATTTGAAGCTAAACCATTTGTTTCGCAAGGATTCGAAGATCAGCCTTCTACTTCGCATTGATAAGAAGCTAACTCATGTGTTTCGCATGGATTTGAAGCTAACTCGTTAGTTTTGCATGCTGTTGAAGCTAAATCATGTATATCACAAGTATTTGAAGCTAAACCATTTGTTTTGCAAGGATACGAAGTTCAGCCATCTACTTCGCATTGATAAGAAGCAAAATCATGTGTTTCGCATGGATTTGAAGCTAACTCGTTCGTTTCGCTTGCATTTGAAGCTAAATCATGCACATCACAAGTATTTGAAGCTAAACCATTTGATTCGCATGGATTTCAAAATAAGCCTTCTACTTCGCATTGATTTTAATCTAAATCATCTGTTTCGGATGGATTTAAAGCTATCTCGTTTGTTTCGCATGCAGTTGAAGATAAATCATGTATATCACAAGTATTTGAAGCTAAACAATTTGATTCGCATGGATTTGATGCAATGCCATCTACTTCGCTTTTATTTGAAACTGAATCATGTGTTTCTCTTGAATTTGAAGCTAACTAGTTTGTTTCGTAATGCAGTTGAAGCTAAATCATGTATATCACAATTATTTGAAGCTAAACCATTTGATTCGCATGGATTTCAAAATAAGCCTTCTACTTCGCATTGATTTTAATCTAAATCATCTGTTTCGCATGGATATAAAGCTATCTCGTTTGTTTCGCATGCAGTTGAAGATAAATCATGTATATCACAGGTATTTGAAGCTAAACCAGTTGTTTCGCATGGATTCGAAGATAAGCCTTCTAAATCGCATTGCTTTCAAGCTAAATCATGTGTTTCGCATGGATTTGAAGCTAACTCGCTAGTTTTGCATGCTGTTGTAGCTTATTCATGTACATCACAAGTATTTGAAGCTAAACCATTTGTTTCGCAAGGATTCGAAGATCAGCCTTCTACTTCGCATTGATAAGAAGCTAAATCATGTGTTTCGCTTGGATTTCAAGCTAACTCGTTTGTTTCGCATGCAATTGAAGCTAAATCATGTATATCACAATTATTTGAAGCTAAACCATTTGATTCGCATGGATTTCAAAATAAGCCTTCTACTTCGCATTGATTTTAATCTAAATCATCTGTTTCGGATGGATTTAAAGCTATCTCGTTTGTTTCGCATGCAGTTGAAGATAAATCATGTATATCACAAGTATTTGAAGCTAATCCATTTGTTTCGCGTGGATTCGAAGATCAGCCTTCTACTTCGCATTGATTTGAAGTTAAATCATATGTTTCGCATGGATTTGAAGCTAATCGTTTGTATCGCAAGCAGTTGAAGCTAAATCATGTATATCACAAGTATTTGAAGCTAAACCATTTGATTCGCATGGATTTGATGCTATGCTATCTACTTCGCTTTTATTTGAAACTGAATCGTGTGTTTCTCTTGAATTTAAAGCTAACTAGTTTGTTTCGTAATGCAGTTGAAGCTAAATCATGTATATCACAATTATTTGAAGCTAAACCATTTGATTCGCATGGATTTCAAAATAAGCCTTCTACTTCGCATTGATTTTAATCTAAATCATCTGTTTCGCATGGATTTAAAGCTATCTCGTTTGTTTCGCATGCAGTTGAAGATAAATCATGTATATCACAGGTATTTGAAGCTAAACCAGTTGTTTCGCATGGATTCGAAGATAAGCCTTCTAAATCGCATTGATGTCAAGCTAAATCATATGTTTCGCATAGATTTGAAGCTAACTCGCTAATTTTACATGCTGTTGAAGCTTATTCATGTATATCACAAGCATTTGAAGCTAAACCATTTGTTTCGCAAGGATTCGAAGATCAGCCTTCTACTTCGCATTGATAAGAAGCTAACTCATGTGTTTCGCATAGATTTGAAGCTAACTCGTTTGTTACGCATGCAGTTCAAGCTGAATCATGTATATCCCAAGTATTTGAAGCTCAACCATTTGATTCGCACGGATTTCAAAATAAGCCTTCTACTTCGCATTGATTTGAAGCGAAATCATGTGTTTCGCATGGATTTGAAGCTAACTCGTTTGTATCGCATGCAGTTGAAGCCAAATCATGTATATCACAATTATTTGAAGCTAAACCACTTGATTCGCATGGATTTCAAAATAAGCCTTCTACATCGCATTGATTTTAATCTAAGTCATCTGTTTCGCATGGATTTAAAGCTATCTCGTTTGTTTCGCATGCAGTTGAAGATAAATCATGTATATCACAGGTATTTCAAGCTAAACCATTTGATTCGCATGGATTTGATGCTATGCCGTCTACTTCGCTTTTATTTGAAACTGAATCATGTGTTTCTCTTGAATTTGAAGCTAACTCGTTCGTTTCACATGCAGTTGAAGCTAAATCATGTATGTCACAAGTATTTGAAGCTGAACCATTTGTTTCGCACGAATATCAGGCTAAACCATGTGTTTGGAATGAATTTGAAGCTAAATCATGTGTTTCGCATAGATTTGAAGCTAACTAAATTGTTACGCATGCAGTTGAAGCTGAATCATGTATATCCCAAGTATTTGAAGCTCAACCATTTGATTCGCATGGAATTGAAGATAAGCCTTCTACTTCGCATTGATTTTAATCTAAATCATTTGTTTCGCATGCATTTCAAGCTAATCGTTTGTATCGCATGGTGTTGAAGCTAAATCATGTATATCACAAGTATTTGAAGCTAAACCATTTCATTCGCATGGATTTGATGCTATGCCATCTACTTCGCTTTTATTTGAAACTGAATCATGTGTTTCTCTTGAATTTGAAGCTAACTAGTTTGTTTCGTAATGCAGTTGAAGCTAAATCATGTATATCACAATTATTTGAAGCTAAACCATTTGATTCGCATGGATTTCAAAATAAGCCTTCTACTTCGCATTGATTTTAATCTAAATCATCTGTTTCGCATGGATTTAAAGCTATCTCGTTTGTTTCGCACGCAGTTGAAGATAAATCATGTATATCACAGGTATTTGAAGCTAAACGATTTGTTTCGCATGGATTCGAAGATAAGCCTTCTAAATCGCATTGATTTCAAGTTAAATCATGTGTTTCGCATGGATTTGAAGCTAACTCGCTAGTTTTGCATGCTGTTGAAGCTTATTCATGTACATCACAAGTATTTGAAGCTAAGCCATTTGTTTCGCAAGGATTCGAAGATCAGCCTTCTACTTCGCATTGATTTGAAGCTAAATCATCTGTTTCGGATGGATTTAAAGCTATCTCGTTTGTTTCGCATGCAGTTGAAGATAAATCATGTATATCACAAGTATTTGAAGCTAATCCATTTGTTTCGCATGGATTCGAAGATCAGCCTTCTGCTTCGCATTGATTTGATGTTAAATCATATGTTTCGCATGGATTTGAATCTATTTCGTTTGTTTCGCACGCACTTGAATCTCAATCAAGTATATCAAAAGTATTTGAAGGTAAACCGTTTCATTCGCATGGATTTGGAGCTAAGCCGTCTACCTCGCATTGATTTGAAGCTAAATCATGTGTTTCGCTTGGATTTGAAGCTAACTCGTTTGTTTTGCACGCACTTGAATCTAAATCAAGTATATCACAAGTATTTGAAGCTAAACCGTTTGATTCGCATGGATTTGAAGCTAAGCCTTCTACTTCGCATTGATTTGAAGATAACTCGTTTGTTTCGCATGCAGTTGAAGCTAAATAATGTATATCACAAGTATTTGAAGGTAAACCGTTTGATTCGCATGGATTTGAAGCTAAGCCATCTACTTCGCATTGATTTGAAGATAAATCATGTGTTTCGCTTGGATTTGAAGCTAACTCGTTTGTTTCGCATGTAGTTGAAGCTAGTCATGTATATCACAGTATTTGTTTGGCATGAATATTAAGCTAAACCATGTGTTTCGCATGAATTTGTCGATAAATCATGTGTTTCGCTTGGCTATGACGCTAACTCGTTTGTTTCGCCTGCAGTTGAAGCTAAATCATGTATATCACAAGTATATGAAGCTAAACCATTAGTTTTTCATGGATTCGAAGATAATCCTTCTACTTCGCATTGATTTGATGTTAAATCGTATGTTTCGCATGGATTTGAATATATCTCGTTTGTATCGCATGCACTTGAATAATAAATCAAGCATATCACAAGTATTTGAAGCTAAACCGTTTGATTCGCATGGATTTGAAGCTAAGCCTTCTACTTCGCATTGATTTGAAGCTAAATAATGTGTTTCGCATGGATTTGAAGCTAACTCGTTTGTTTCGCGTGCAGTTGAAGCTAAATCATGTATATCACAAGTATTTGAAGCTAAACTATTTGTTTCGCATGGATTCGAAGATCAGCCTTCTGCTTCATATTGATTTGATGTTAAATCATATGTTTCGCATGGATTTGAAGCTATATCGTTTGTTTCGCATGCACTTGAATCTAAATCATGTATATCAAAAGTATTTGAAGCTAAACCGTTTGATTCGCATGGATTTGAAGCTAAACCTTCTACTTCGCATTGATTTGAAGATAAATCATGTGTTTCGCTTGGATTTAAAGCTCAGCCTTCTACTTCGCATTGATTTGAAGCTAAATAATGTGTTTCGCTTGGATTTTAAGATAACTCGATTGTTTCACATGCAGTTGAAGTTAAATCATGAATATCACAAGTATTTGAAGCTAAACGATTTGTTTCGCATGGATTTGAAGGTATGCCCTCTACTTCGCATTGATTTGCAGCTAAATCATGTGCTTCGTATGGATTTTAAGCTAACTCGTTTGTTGCGCATGCAGTTGAAGCTAAATTATGTATATCACAAGCATTTGAAGATAAACCGTTTGTTTCGGATGGATTTACAACCACGCCTTCTAATTCGCATTGATTTGAAGCTAAATAATTTCTTTCGCTTGGATTTGATGCTAAGCCTTGTACTTCGCATTGATTTGAAGCTAAATCATGTGTTTCGCATGAATTAGAAGCTAACTCGTTTGTTTCGCCTGCATTTCAAGCTATATCACTTCTATTCACAAGTATGTGTAGCTAAATCATTCGTTTCGCATGGATTTGACGCTAAGCCTTCAACTTCGCGTTGACTTGATGCTGAATCACGTGTTTCGCATGGATTTGAGGCTAGCTCGTTTGTTTCGCATGCAGTTGAAGCTAAATCATGTATATCACAATTTGTTTGAAGCTAAACCATTTTTTTTGCATGGATTCGAAGATAATCCTTCTACTTCGCATTGATTTGATGTTAAATCATATGTTTCGCTTGGATTTGAAGCTAACTCGTTTGTATCGCACGCACTTGAATCTAAATCAAGTACATCACAAGTATTTGAAGCAAAACCATTTGATTCGCATGGATTTGATGATAACCCTTCTAGTTCGCATTGATTTGAAGCTAAATCATGTGTTTCGCATGGATTTGAAGCTAACTCGTTTGATTCGCATGCAGTTGAAGATAAATCATGTATATCACAAGTGTTTGAAGCTAAACCACTTGTTTCGCATGGATTCGAAGATAACCCTTCTACTTCGCATTGATTTGAAGCTAAATCATTTGTTTCGCATGGATTTGAAAATCAGCCTTCTACTTCGCATTGATTTGAAGCTGAAGCCTGTGTTTCGCATGGATTTGAAGCTAATTCGTTTGTTTCGCATGCAGTTGAAGCTAAATCATGTATATCACAAGTGTTTGAAGCTAAACCACTTGTTTCGCATGGATTCGAAGATAACCCTTCTACTTCGCATTGATTTGAAGCTAAATCATGTGTTTCGCATGGATTTGAAGCTAACTCGCTTGTTTCGCACGCTGTTGAAGCTAAATCATGTATGTCACAAGTATTTGAAGCTACACAATTTTATCCCCATCGATTTAAAGCTATGCCTTCTACTTCGCATTCATTTGATGTTAAATCGTATGTTTCGCATGGATTTGAATCTATCTCGTTTGTATCGCATGCACTTGAATAATAAATCAAGCATATCACAAGTATTTGATGCTAAACCGTTTGATTGGCATGTATTCGAAGATCAGCCTTCTGCTTCGCATTGATTTGATGATAAATCATATGTTTCGCATGGATTTGAAGCTATCTCGTTTGTTTCGCATGCACTTGAATCTAAATCATGTATATCACAAGTATTTGAAGCTAAACCATTTGATTCGCATGGATTTGAAGCTAGGCCTTCTACTTTGCATTGATTTGAAGCTAAATCATGTGTTTCGCTTGGATTTGATGCTAACTTGTTTGTTTCTTATGCAGTTGAAGCTAAATCATGTATATCACAAGTATTTGAAGCTAAACCGTTTGATTCGCATGGGTTTGAAGCTAAGCCTTCTACCTCGCATTGATTTGAAGATAAATCATGTGTTGCGCTTGGATTTGACGCTAACTTGTTTGTTTCGCACGCACTTGAATCTAAATCAAGTATATCACAAATATTTGAAGCTGAACCGATTGATTCGCATGGATTCGAAGATAACCCTTTTACGTCGCATTGATTTGAAGTTGAATCATGTGTTTCGCATGGATTTGAAGCTAACTCGTTTGTTTCGCATGCTGTTGAATCTAAATCATGTATATCACAAGTATTTGAATCTGAACCATTTGATTAGCATGGATTCGAAGATCACCCTTCTTCTTCGCATTGATTTGAAGGTAAATCATGTGTTTCGCATGGATTTGAAGCTAACACGTTTGTTTCGTGTGCAGTTCAAGCTAAATCATGTATATCACAATTATTTGAAGCTAAACCATTTGTTTCGCATGGATTCGAAGATCAGCCTTCTGCTTCGCATTGATTTGATGTTAAATCATATGTTTCGCATGGATTTGAATCTATCTCGTTTGTTTCGCACGCACTTGAATCTAAATCAAGTATATCAAAAGTATTTGAAGGTAAACCGTTTCATTCGCATGGATTTGGAGCTAAGCCGTCTACCTCGCATTGATTTGAAGATAAATCATGTGTTTCGCTTGAATTTGAAGCTAACTCGTTTGTTTTGCACGCACTTGAATCTAAATCAAGTATATCACAAGTATTTGAAGCTAAACCGTTTGATTCGCATGGATTTGAAGCTAAGCCTTCTACTTCGCATTGATTTGAAGCTAAATCATGTGTTTCGCTTGGATTTGATGCTAACTGGTTTGTTTCGCATGCAGTTAAAGCTAAATCATGTATATCACAAGTATTTAAAGCTAAACCATTTGTTTGGCATGAATATTAAGCTAAACCATGTGTTTCGCATGAATTTGTCGATAAATCATGTGTTTCGCTTGGCTATGAAGCTAACTTGTTTGTTTCTTATGCAGTTGAAGCTAAATCATGTATATCACAAGTATTTGAAGGTAAACCGTTTGATTCGCATGGATTTGAAACTAAGCCATCTACTTCGCATTGATTTGAAGATAAATCATGTGTTTCGCTTGGATTTGAAGCTAACTCGTTTGTTTCGCATGTAGTTGAAGCTAGTCATGTATATCACAGTATTTGTTTGGCATGAATATTAAGCTAAACCATGTGTTTCCCATGAATTTGTCGATAAATCATGTGTTTCGCTTGGCTATGAAGCTAACTCGTTTGTTTCGCCTGCAGTTGAAGCTAAATCATGTATATCACAAGTATTTGAAGCTAAACCTGTTGGAATTTCAACGATGACCCACCTAACAGTTTTATGGCCCCTTGCGAGGGTGAGCCGTTGCCTACAGAGGCCCAGGTGGGCCCAGACGTTCAGTTCAGGAGTAGACACCGAACCGTGAGGTTGCCACCTCGGGATTTTCACCAACACCAGATTTCTGTATCTCTGTAGTCTTGCAATATACCACCATCACTTATTTCACTGGATACGCGAATGTTCTGGAGTAGAATTTGTAACTCTAAATAAAGTGCCTTTGAGTATCCTTTCATTCTACAACAGGTTATGGGCCCAGAACCCAGTGAATAGTGATTTGAGTGACTCAAGACAGTGCAGAACATTAAGGCTAATACAGAGAAGTTTACAGTTAAAGGAAAGGTAAAGTGAATCAAAATGGCAAACGGTGGAAATAGTTATTTCGGAATTAAAAAGTTAAATGCTGACAATTATTCAGTGTGGTGCTACAAGTTAGAACTCTTGCTGGTTAAAGAAAAACTATGGGATGTGATAAAGAAGGAAAAACCTAATCCAGTGACTACCGCATGGACTGAAAAGGACGATGAAGCACGTGCTACGATTGGATTACTAGTAGAAGATAGTCAATTACAGCATATAAAGGGTGCAAGTTCAGCGAAGGAAGCATGGCATTCGTTAAAGGAACATCACCAGAAGGCTACATTAACAAGCAAGGTACTGTTGCTAAAGCGGTTATGTAGAACACTGTTGAAAGACAATAGTGATATGGAGGAACACATCACTACAATGGTAAATTACTTCGATGAATTAGCAGCTCTCGGACAAGTATTACCGGACAATCTTATGGCAGCAATGTTACTCGGAAGCCTTCCGGAATCCTATGACAATCTTGTGACAGCGTTGGAAAGAAGGCCCGAAGCTGATCTTACGCTAAAGCTCGTGAAAAGTAAATTGATAGACGAGTACAAGAGGCGAATAGGGCTTAAAGATACAAGACAGGATTCTCAAGATAAGGAAGCAGCGATGAAAACGAAATTTCACCACAGAAGTAGTGTATCCCAGAAAACGTGTTATTTTTGTAAGAAATCTGGACATTTTAAAAGTGATTGCATAAAGTATAAGTCATGGAAGCATAAAAATGAGAAAGCCAATAAAACTACAGAGAATGAATCTTCCAATGATCACAGTTTTTATGCAATAGCCTCGGATGAAATTTCTGGAAAAGCATGTCTAGGTGCAAAGGTTAATAAGAAGAATAACTCGTGGATCGTCGATTCCGGCGCAACAAGCCATATGGTGACATCGAAGGCCTTTTTCGACGAACTCGACTCAGGAAGAAAAGGCCACGTGTATCTTGCAGATGAAGGAAAGACAGCGGAGGTGCAAGGGATCGGTTCAGGGGCCATAAAGTGTAGAATAGGCTCAGGCGAGGTTGCCGAAATGAAAATAAGCAACGTGCTGTACGTTCCGACCTTTGGATCTAATTTATTGTCAGTAAAGAAATTAGTCAGAGAAGGATACAAGCTAACCTTCGAAGATGATAACTGCAAGATTGTAAAAAACGGGAAACTACAGGCGACGGCGAAACTTTCACCAGAGCTGTACGTAGTAAAAACGGTCGAAAGGGCTTGTGCGGCCAACGGAGTCATAAATACGGGACACACAGAAGATTGTCTGCATACCTGGCATCGACGTTTCGGACATCGGGACCCTTCTGCAATTAAGGATTTGGCTATAAAAGGATTAGCCACAGGCATCAGGATAAAGGACTGTGGACAACGAATAACTTGCGAATGCTGCGTCAAAGGAAAAATGGCACGCATACCTTTTCCAAAGGAATCAAGTACCAAAAGCAATTCAATTCTGGATCTCGTTCACACGGATGTTTGCGGGCCCATGCAGACGGTAACGCCCGGAAATAAAAGGTATATTCTTACAATTATTGACGACTTTTCTAGGTATACAAAGATTTATCTCATGAGCCACAAAAATGAAGTAACTGCATGTATTAAGGAGTTTGTGGAAATGATGAAAACACAATATCAAAAGAAGCCAAAAATGATAAGGTCGGACCGAGGAAGGGAATATGTGAATTCAGTTTTACAGAGTTATTTAAAAAAGGAAGGGATAAAGCTACAGTACACAGCTCCCTATTCTCCGCAGCAAAACGGAGTTGCAGAGCGAAAAAATAGATCGTTAATCGAAATGGCAAGATGCATGTTGCTCGATGCAAATATGGAGAAGAAGTATTGGGGAGAAGCAGTGAATACCGCAAATTATTTGCAAAATAGACTTCCTACAAAAGCGATTGGAAAAACTCCACATGAGTTATGGTATTCAGAAAGACCAAATGTCGGACATTTGCACACTTTCGGATGTGATGCATATGCACATATCCATAAGGAGCAGAGAAGAAAATTAGACGATAAGGCTGAAAAATTCATGTTTGTCGGATATTCTGAAGAGTCAAAAGCGTTTCGATTGTTAGATATAAAAACAGATCGAATAAAAGTTAGTCGCGACGTAATTTTCCTAGATAAGAGTAATGAAGATAAATTAACTCATGAAGTGCATGATGATGAAGTCATAGTCTTTAATACCGAGAAACACGATGACGAAAATCTAGAAAGCGTGGAAGAAGATAGATCTGACAACGAGGAGCAATCCAGTACAAATGAGAGTGAAGACAGCGAACACGAAACCCCTTTAAGAAATGAAGAAACGAGACCCGAACAATGCAGACGATCTGAAAGGTCAAATAAAGGTGTGCCACCGGACAGGTACATGGTTTTTTCACACATGGTTATGGATGAAGGAAGGGAACCCAGAAACGTAAGGGAAGCGTTATCAGGACCCGATAAGGACAACTGGAAGATAGCTATGGACGAAGAAATAGACTCTTTGAAAGAAAACTACACGTGGGACATTGTACCCAAACCAAAGGATAGAGACGTGGTCACTTGTAAGTGGGTTTTTAAATTAAAACGAAATGCGGATGGTAGCATTGGGAGATACAAAGCTAGGCTTGTCGCTCGAGGTTTTTCTCAAAAGTATGGGATGGACTATGACGAAGTTTTTGCGCCCGTAGTAAGGCAAACTACATTTAGAACCTTCTTAGCGCTGGCAGGTCAGAAAGGTATGTCCGTGAAGCATTTCGATGCGAAAACAGCATTTCTCAATGGGACACTCAAGGAGACCATTTACATGCAGCAACCCGAAGGATACATCATACCAGGTAAAGAAGATCACGCTTGCAAATTGAAAAAGGGCATTTATGGTTTGAAGCAAGCTGCTAAAGTTTGGAATGATAAGATAAACGAATTACTAAAGAAATATGGTTTTGAACAAAGTTCAACAGATCCGTGTTTATATATAAAGATTGTTGAAGGGAAACAAATTTATCTCATTATTTATGTAGATGATATTTTAATTGCTGCAAAGGACATAGATAAAATTGATAAAGTGGCTGATTTTTTGAAGAAACATTTTCAGCTTAGTGATCTTGGATTATTAAAGCAATATTTAGGTATGGAAATCAGAAAAAATGAAGATGGTTTTTTCTGTATAAAGCAAGAAGAGTACATCAAGAAAATTGTATGCAGATTTGGATTACAAGATGCAAAACCTTCTAGTATACCATTAAATCAAGGCTATGGAAAATATAGAGATGACGGATTGCCAATGCCAGAAAATGCCAAATATCAACAGTTGATCGGTGCATTATTGTATCTAGCTGTAAATACAAGACCAGATATATAAGCAAGCGTTGCAATTTTGAGTCAACATAATAAGCGACCTACAACAGTTGATTGGGCGGAAGCGAAAAGAGTTGTCCGTTACCTGAAAGGGACAATAGGTCATGAATTAAGACTTGGTAAAAGAAATAGCAAAAGGGAATTGATTGGTTTTGCAGATGCTGATTGGGCACAAAACAAAGTCGATAGGAAATCCAACAGTGGGTATTTATTCCAATTTTGCGGAGCATCAATAAGTTGGAGTTGCAGAAAGCAAACAAGTGTCGCATTATCTTCGACAGAGGCGGAGTATGTTGCTCTAGCTGAGGCGACACAGGAAGGAGTGTGGCTAAATCGACTGCTGGAAGATTTTGGAGAAAACATCCAGGAGAAAATGATTATTTATGAAGATAATCAGAGTTGTCTTACACTCGTGGACAACAATAAATTCAGTAACAGGACAAAACACATAGACACAAAGTTTCACTATATAAAGGATTTAAAGGATCAAGGGATGGTGGATTATAGATACTGTCCTACGGATCAAATGTCGGCTGACATGTTTACAAAACCATTGGGAAAAATAAAGTTAAAATGTATGGCCGAGAAGTGTGGATTGACTAATAAATAAATTAGTTTCAGTGTCATCATCGTTGAGGAAGGGTGTTGGAATTTCAACGATGACCCACCTAACAGTTTTATGGCCCCTTGCGAGGGTGAGCCGTTGCCTACAGAGGCCCAGGTGGGCCCAGACGTTCAGTTCAGGAGTAGACACCGAACCGTGAGGTTGCCACCTCGGGATTTTCACCAACACCAGATTTCTGTATCTCTGTAGTCTTGCAATATACCACCATCACTTATTTCACTGGATACGCGAATGTTATGGAGTAGAATTTGTAACTCTAAATAAAGTGCCTTTGAGTATCCTTTCATTCTACAACAAAACCATTAGTTTCTCATGGATTCGAAGATCAGCATTCTGCTTCGCATTGATTTGATGTTAAATCATATGTTTCGCATGGATTTGAAGCTATCTCGTTTGTTTCGCATGCACTTGAATCTAAATCATGTATATCACAAGTATTTGAAGCTAAACCATTTGATTCCCATGGATTTAAAGCTATGCCTCCTACTTCGCATTGATTTGGAGTTAAATCATGTGTTTCGCTTGGATTTGAAACTATCTCGTTTGTTTCGCATGCACATGAATATAAATCAAGCATATCACAAGTATTTGAAGCTAACCGATTTGTTTCGCATGGATTTGAAGATATGCCCTCTACTTCGCATTGATTTGCAGCTAAATCATGTGCTTAGTATGGATTTTAAGCTAACTCGTTTGTTTCGCATGCAGGTGAAGCTAAATTATGTATATCACAAGCATTTGAAGATAAACCGTTTGTTTCGCATGGATTTACAACCACGCCTTCTACTTCGCATTGATTTGAAGCTAAATAATTTCTTTCGCTTGGATTTGAAGCTAAGCCTTGTACTTCGCATTGATTTGAAGCTAAATCATGTGTTTCGCATGGATTAGAAGCTAACTCGTTTGTTTCGCCTGCATTTCAAGCTATATCACTTCTATTCACAAGTATGTGTAGCTAAATCATTCGTTTCGCATGGATTTGACGCTAAGCCTTCAACTTCGCGTTGACTTGATGCTAAATCACGTGTTTCGCATGGATTTGAGGCTAGCTCGTTTGTTTCGCATGCAGTTGAAGCTAAATCATGTATATCACAATTTGTTTGAAGCTAAACCATTTTCTTGCATGGATTCGAAGATAATCCTTCTACTTCGCATTGATTTGATGTTAAATCGTATGTTTCGCATGGATTTGAATCTATCTCGTTTTTATCGCATGCACTTGAATAATAAATCAAGCATATCACAAGTATTTGTAGCTAAACCGTTTGATTCGCATGGATTTGAAGCTAAGCCTTCTACTTCGCATTGATTTGAAGCTAAATAATGTGTTTCGCATGGATTTGAAGCTAACTCGTTTGTTTCGCGTGCAGTTGAAGCTAAATCATGTATATCACAAGTATTTGAAGCTAAACTATTTGATTCGCATGGATTCGAATATCAGCCTTCTGCTTCATATTGATTTGATGTTAAATCATATGTTTCGCATGGATTTGAAGCTATATCGTTTGTTTCGCATGCACTTGAATCTAAATCATGTATATCAAAAGTATTTGAAGCAAAACCATTTGATTCCCATGGATTTAAAGCTATGCCTTCTACTTCGCATTGATTTGGAGTTAAATCATGTGTTTCGCATGGATTTGAATCTATCTCGTTTGTTTCGCACGCACTTGAATCTAATTCAAGTATATCACAAGTATTTGAAGCTAAACCGTTTGATTCGCATGGATTTGAAGCTAAACCTTCTACTTCGCATTGATTTGAAGATAAATCATGTGTTTCGCTTGGATTTAAAGCTCAGCTTTCTACTTCGCATTGATTTGAAGCTAAATAATGTGTTTCGCTTGGATTTTAAGATAACTCGATTGTTTCACATGCAGTTGAAGTTAAATCATGAATATCACAAGTATTTGAAGCTAAACGATTTGTTTCGCATGGATTTGAAGATCAGCCTTCTGCTTCATATTGATTTGATGTTAAATCATATGTTTCGCATGGATTTGAAGCTATATCGTTTGTTTCGCATGCACTTGAATCTAAATCATGTATATCAAAAGTATTTGAAGCAAAACCATTTGATTCCCATGGATTTAAAGCTATGCCTTCTACTTCGCATTGATTTGGAGTTAAATCATATGTTTCGCTTGGATTTAAAGCTAACTCGTTTGTATCGCACGCACTTGAATCTAAATCAAGTATATCACAAGTATTTGAAGCGAAACCGTTTGATTAGCATGGATCTGAAGCTAAGCCTTCTACTTCGCATTGATTTGAAGACAAATCATGTGTTTCGCTTGGATTTTAAGCTAACTCGTTTGTTTCATATGCAGTTGAAGCTAAATCATGTATATCACAAGTGTTTGAAGCTATACCATTTGTTTTGCATGGATTCGAAGATAATCCTTCTACTTCGCATTGATTTGAAGCTAAATCATACGTTTCGCATGGATTTAAAGCTAACTCGTTTGTTTCGCATGCAGTTGAAGCTAAATCATGTATATTACAGGTCTTTGAAGCTAAACCATTTGTTTCGCATGTATTTGAAGCTAAACCATTTGTTTCGCATGGATTCGAAGATCAGCCTTCAGCTTCATATTGATTTGATGTTAAATCATATGTTTCGCATTGATTTGAAGCTATATCGTTTGTTTCGCATGCACTTAAATCTAAATCATGTATATCAAAAGTATTTGAAGCAAAACCATTTGATTCCCATGGATTTAAAGCTATGCCTTCTACTTCGCATTGATTTGGAGTTAAATCATGTGTTTCGCATGGATTTGAATCTATCTCGTTTGTTTCGCACGCACTTGAATCTAATTCAAGTATATCACAAGTATTTGAAGCTAAACCGTTTGATTCGCATGGATTTGAAGCTAAACCTTCTACTTCGCATTGATTTGAAGATAAATCATGTGTTTCGCTTGGATTTAAAGCTCAGCCTTCTACTTCGCATTGATTTGAAGCTAAATAATGTGTTTCGCTTGGATTTTAAGATAACTCGATTGTTTCACATGCAGTTGAAGTTAAATCATGAATATCACAAGTATTTGAAGCTAAACGATTTGTTTCGCATGGATTTGAAGGTATGCCCTCTACTTCGCATTGATTTGCAGCTAAATCATGTGCTTCGTATGGATTTTAAGCTAACTCGTTTGTTTCGCATGCAGTTGAAGCTAAATCATGTATATCACAGGTCTTTGAAGCTAAATCATTTGTTTCGCATGTATTTGAAGCTAACTCGTTTGTTTCGCATGCAGTTGAAGTTAAATCATGAATATCACAAGTATTTGAAGCTAAACGATTTGTTTCGCATGGATTTGAATATAAGCCTCCTACTTCGCATTGATTTGATGCTAAATCATGTGGTTCGCAAGGATTTGAAGCTAACTCGTTTGTTTCGCATGCAGTTGAAGCTAAATTATGTATATCACAAGCATTTGAAGCTAAACCATTTGTTTCACATGGATTAGAAGCTCAACATTCTACTTCGCATTGATTTGAAGCTATATCATGTGTTCCGCTTGGATTTTAAGCTAACTTGTTTGTATCACAAGCAGTTGAAGTTAAATCATGTATAAAACAAGTATCTGAAACTAAACCATTTGTTTCGAATGGATTTGAAGCTACGCCTTCTACTGCGCATTGCATTGAAGCTATATCATGTGTTCCGCTTGGATTTTAAGCTAACTCGTTTGTATCACATGCAGTGGAAGTTAAATCATGTATATCACAAGTATATGAAGCTAAACGATTTGTTTCGCATGGATTTGAAGATATGCCCTCTACTTCGCATTGATTTGCAGCTAAATCATGTGCTTCGTGTGGATTTTAAGCTAACTCGTTTGATTCGCATGCAGTTGAAGCTAAATTATGTATATCACAAGCATTTGAAGTTAAACTATTTTTTTCGCATGGATTTGAAACCACGCCTTCTACTTCGCATTGATTTGAAGCTAAAGAATTTGTTTCGCTTGGATTTGAAGCTAAGCCTTGTACTTCGCATTGATTTGAAGCTAAATCAAGTGTTTCGCATGGATTTGAATCTAACTCGTTTGTTTCGTATGCTGTTGAAGCTAAATCATGTATATTACAGGTCTTTGAAGCTAAACCATTTGTTTCGCATGTATTTGAAGCTAAACCATTTGTTTCGCATGGATTCGAAGATCAGCCTTCTGCTTCATATTGATTTGATGTTAAATCATATGTTTCGCATTGATTTGAAGCTATATCGTTTGTTTCGCATGCACTTGAATCTAAATCATGTATATCAAAAGTATTTGAAGCAAAACCATTTGATTCCCATGGATTTAAAGCTATGCCTTCTACTTCGCATTGATTTGGAGTTAAATCATGTGTTTCGCATGGATTTGAATCTATCTCGTTTGTTTCGCATGCACTTGAATCTAATTCAAGTATATCACAAGTATTTGAAGCTAAACCGTTTGATTCGCATGGATTTGAAGCTAAACCTTCTACTTCGCATTGATTTGAAGATAAATCATGTGTTTCGCTTGGATTTAAAGCTCAGCCTTCTACTTCGCATTGATTTGAAGCTAAATAATGTGTTTCGCTTGGATTTTAAGATAACTCGATTGTTTCACATGCAGTTGAAGTTAAATCATGAATATCACAAGTATTTGAAGCTAAACGATTTGTTTCGCATGGATTTGAAGGTATGCCCTCTACTTCGCATTGATTTGCAGCTAAATCATGTGCTTCGTATGGATTTTAAGTTAACTCGTTTGTTTCGCATGCAGTTGAAGCTAAATCATGTATATCACAGGTCTTTGAAGCTAAATCATTTGTCTCGCATGTATTTGAAGCTAACTCGTTTGTTTCGCATGCAGTTGAAGTTAAATCATGAATATCACAAGTATTTGAAGCTAAACGATTTGTTTCGCATGGATTTGAATATAAGCCTCCTACTTCGCATTGATTTGATGCTAAATCATGTGGTTCGCAAGGATTTGAAGCTAACTCGTTTGTTTCGCATGCAGTTGAAGCTAAATTATGTATATCACAAGCATTTGAAGCTAAACCATTTGTTTCACATGGATTAGAAGCTCAACATTCTACTTCGCATTGATTTGAAGCTATATCATGTGTTCCGCTTGGATTTTAAGCTAACTTGTTTGTATCACAAGCAGTTGAAGTTAAATCATGTATAAAACAAGTATCTGAAACTAAACCATTTGTTTCGAATGGATTTGAAGCTACGCCTTCTACTGCGCATTGCATTGAAGCTATATCATGTGTTCCGCTTGGATTTTAAGCTAACTCGTTTGTATCACATGCAGTGGAAGTTAAATCATGTATATCACAAGTATATGAAGCTAAACGATTTGTTTCGCATGGATTTGAAGATATGCCCTCTACTTCGCATTGATTTGCAGCTAAATCATGTGCTTCGTGTGGATTTTAAGCTAACTCGTTTGATTCGCATGCAGTTGAAGCTAAATTATGTATATCACAAGCATTTGAAGCTAAACTATTTTTTTCGCATGGATTTGAAACCACGCCTTCTACTTCGCATTGATTTGAAGCTAAAGAATTTGTTTCGCTTGGATTTGAAGCTAAGCCTTGTACTTCGCATTGATTTGAAGCTAAATCAAGTGTTTCGCATGGATTTGAATCTAACTCGTTTGTTTCGTATGCTGTTGAAGCTAAATCATGTATATCACGAGTATTTGAATCTGAACCATTTGACTCGCATGGTTTCGAAGATCAGCCATCTTCTTCGCATTGATTTGGTGTTAAATCATATGTTTCGCATGGATTTGAAGCTATCTCGTTTGTTTCGCATGCACTTGAATATAAATCAAGTATATCACAAGTATTTGAAGCTAAACCATTTGATTCGCATGGATTTGAAGCTAAGCCTTCTACCTCGCATTGATTTGAAGATAAACATTTGTTTCGCTTGGATTTTAAGCTAACTCGTTTGTTTCAAATGCAATTGAAGCTAAATCATGTACATCACAAGTGTTTGAAGCTAAACCATTTGTTTTGCATGGATTCGAAGATAATCGTTCTACTTCGCATTGATTTGTAGCTAAATCATGTGTTTCTGATGGATTTAATGCTAACTTGTTTGTTTCGCATGCAGTTGAAGCTAAATCATGTATATCTCAGATCTTTGAAACTAAACCATTTGTTTCGCATGGATTCGAAGATAACGCTTCCACTTCGCATTGATTTGAAGTTAAATCATGAGTTTCGCATGAATTTGAGGCTAACTCGTTTGTTTCGCATGCTGTTGAATCTAATTCATGTATATCACAAGTATTTGAATCTGAACCATTTGATTAGCATGGATGCGAAGATGACCCTTCTACTTCGCATTGATTTGAAGTTAAGTCATGTGTTTCGCATGGATTTCAAGCTAACCCGTTTGTTTCGCATGCTGTTGATGCTAAATCATGTATATCACAAGTATTTGAATCTGAACCATTTGATTCGCATGGATTCGAAGATCAGCCTTCATCTTCCCATTGATTTGAAGCTAAATCATGTGTTTCGCATGGATTTGAATCTACCTCGTTTGTTTCGCATGCACTTGAATATAAATCAAGCATATCACAAGTATTTGAAGCTAAACCGTTTGATTCGCATGGATTTGAAGCTAAGCCTT
Organism: Megalopta genalis; assembly: GCF_051020955.1. Classification (NCBI taxonomy): domain Eukaryota; kingdom Metazoa; phylum Arthropoda; class Insecta; order Hymenoptera; family Halictidae; genus Megalopta; species Megalopta genalis. The sequence goes on along the minus strand of NW_027476209.1, from coordinate 270,529 downwards.
CTACTTCGCATTGATTTGAAGCTAAATCATGTGTTTCGCATGGATTTGAAGCTAACTCGTTTGTTTCGCCTGCATTTCAAGCTATATCACTTCTATTCACAAGTATGTGAAGCTAAATCATTCGTTTCGCATGGATTTGACGCTAAGCCATCAACTTCGCGTTGACTTGATGCTAAATCACGTGTTTCGCATGGATTTGAGGCTAGCTCGTTTGCTTCGCATGCAGTTGAAGCTAAATCATGTATATCACAATTTGTTTGAAGCTAAACCATTTGTTTTGCATGGATTCGAAGATAATCCTTCTACTTCGCATTGATTTGAAGTTAAATCATACGTTTCGCATGGATTTAAAGCTAACTCGTTTGTTTCGCATGCAGTTGAAGCTAAATCATGTATATCACAGGTCTTTGAACCTAAACCATTTGTTTCGCATGTATTTGAAGCTAACTCGTTTGTTTCGCATGCACTTGAATGTAAATCATGTATATCACAAGTATTTGAAGCTAAACCACTTGATTCCCATGGATTTAAAGCTATGCCTTCTACTTCGCATTGATTTGGAGTTAAATCATGTGTTTAGCATGGATTTGTAACTATCTCGTTTGTTTTGCATGCACTTGAATATAAATCAAGCATATCACAAGTATTTGAAGCTAAACCGTTTGATTCGCATGGATTTGAAGCTAAGCCTTCTACCTCGCATTGATTTGAAGATAAATCATGTGTTTCGCTTGGATTTGAAGCTAACTCGATTGTTTCGCACGCACTTGAATCTAAATCAAGTATTTCACAAGTATTTGAAGCTAAAACATTTGATACGCGTGGATTTGAAACTCAGCATTCTACTTCGCATTGATTTGAAGCTAAATCATGTGTTCCGCTTGGATTTTAAGCTAACTCGATTATATCACATGCACTTGAAGCTGAACCATGTATAGCACAAGTATTTGAAGCTAAACAGTTTGATTGGCATGTATTTGAAGCTAAGACTTCTACTTCGCATTAAATTGAAGCTAAATCATGTGTTTCGCATGGATTTGAAGCTAACTCGTTTGTTTCGCATGCTGTTGAAGCTAAATCAAGTATATCACAAGTATTTGAAGCAAAACCATTTGATTCGCACGGATTTGATGATAACCCTTCTAGTTCGCATTGATTTGAATTTAAATCATGTGTTTCGCATGGATTTGGAGCAAAGCCTTCATCTTCGCGTTGACTTGATGCTATATCATATTTTCGGTTGGATTTGAAGCTAGCTCGTTCGTTTCGCATGCACTTGAAGCTGAACCATGTATATCACAAGTATTTGAAGCTAAACCGTTTGATAGGAATGGATTCGAAGATAACCCTTCTACTTCGCATTAAATTGAAGCTAAATCATGTGTTTCGCATGGATTTGAAGCTAACTCGTTTGTTTTGCATGCACTTGAAGCTGAACCATGTATATCACAAGTATTTGATGCTAAACCGTTTGATTGGCATGGATTCGAAGATTAGCCATCTTCTTCGCATTGATTTGATGTTAAATCATATGTTTCGCATGGATTTGAAGCTATCTCGTTTGTTTCGCATGCACTTGTATATAAATCAAGTAAATCACAAGTATTTGAAGCTAAACCGTTTGATTCGCATGGATTTGAAGCTAAGCCTTCTTCCTCGCATTGATTTGAAAATCAATAATGTGTTTCGCTTGGATTTGAAGCTAACTCGTTTTTATCGCACGCACTTGAATCTAAATCAAGTGTATCAGAAGTATTTGAAGCTAAACCGTTTGATTCGCTTGGATTTGAAGCTAAGCTTTCTACTTCGCATTGATTTGAAGACAAATCATGTGTATCGCTCGGATTTTAAGCTAACTCGTTTGTTTCGCATGCTGTTGAAGCTAAATCATGTCTATCACAGGTCTTTGAAGCTAAACCATTTGTTTCGCATGGATTCGAAGATCAGTATTCCACTTCGCATTGATTTGAAGTTAGATCTTATGTTTCGTTTGGATTTGAAGCTAACTCGTTTGTTTCGCATGCAGTTGAAGCTAAGTAACGCATAAAACAAGTATTTGATGCTAAACTATTCGTTTCGCAAGGATTTGATACTAAGCATTCTACTTCGCATTGATTTGATGCTGAATTATGTGTTTCGCATGGATGTGAAGCTAACTCGTTTATATCGCATGCAGTTGAAGCTAAATCATGTATATCACAAGTATTTGAAGCTAAAACATTTGATTCGCATGGATTTGAAACTCAGCATTCTACTTCGCATTGATTTGAAGCTAAATCATGTGTTCCGCTTGGATTTTAAGCTAACTCGTTTGTTTCACATGCAGTTGAAGTTAAATCATGTATATCACAAGTATTTGAAGCTAAACGATTTGTTTCGCATGGATTTGAAGATAAGCCCTATACTTCGCATTGATTTGCAGCTAAATCATGTGTTTCGTATGGATTTGAAGCCAACTCGATTGTTTCGCATGCAGTTGAAGCTAAATTATGTATATCACAAGCATTTGAAGCTAATCAATTTGTTTCGCATGGATTTAAAGATGAGAATTCTTCTTCGCATTGACTTGATGATATATCATATTTTCGGTTGGATTTGAAGCTAGCTTGTTTGTTTCGCATGCACTTGAAGCTGAACCATGTATATCACAAGTATTTGAAGCTAAACCGTTTGATAGGCATGGATTTGAAGCTAAACCTTCTACTTCGCATTAAATTGAATCTAAATCATGTGTTTCGCATGGATTTGAAGCTAACTCGTTTGTTTTGCATGCACTTGAAGCTGAACCATGTATATCACAAGTATTTGATGCTAAACCGTTTGATTGGCATGGATTTGAAGCTTAGCCTTCCACTTCGCATTAAATTGAAGCTAAATCATGTGTTTCGCATGGATTTTAAGTTAACTCGTTTGTATCACATGCAGTTGAAGTTAAAACATGTATATCACAAGTATTTGATGCTAAACCATTTGATTCGCATGGATTCGAAGATCAGCCTTCTGCTTCGCATTGATTTGATGTTAAATGATATGTTTCGCATGGATTTGAAGCTATTTCGACGTTTCGCATGCACTTGAATCTAAATCATGTATATCACAAGTATTTGAAGCTAAACCATTTGATTCCCGTGGATTTAAAGCTATGCCTTCTACTTCGCATTGATTTGGAGTTAAATCATGTGTTTCGCATGGATTTGAATCTATCTCGTTTGTTTCGCATGCACTTGATTATAAATCAAGTATATCACAAGTATTTGAAGCTAAACCGTTTGATTTGAATGGATTTGAACCTAAGCCTTTTACCTCACATTGGTTTGAACATAAATCATGTGTTTTGCTTGGATTTGAAGCTAACTCGTTTGTGTCGCCTGCATTTCAAGCTATATCACTTCTATTCACAATATGTGAAGCTAAATCATTCGTTTCCCATGGATTTAAAGCTATGCCTTCTACTTCGCATTGATTTGGAATTAAATCATGTGTTTCGCATGGATTTGAGGCTAGCACGTTTGTTTCGCATGCAGTTGAATCTAAATCATGTTGATCACAATTTGTTTGAAGCTACACCATTTGTTTTGCATGGATTCGAAGATAATCCTTCTACTTCGCATTGCTTTCAAGCTAAATCATGTGTTTCACATGTATTTGAAGCTAACTCGTTTGTTTCGCATGCACTTGAATGTAAATCATGTATATCACAAGTATTTGAAGCTAAACCACTTGATGCCCATGGATTTAAAGCTATGCCTTCTACTTCGCATTGATTTGGAGTTAAATCATGTGTTTCGCATGGATTTGTGTCTATCTCGTTTGTTTCGCATGCACTTGAATATAAATCAAGCATATCACAAGTATTTGAAGCTAAACCGTTTGATTCGCATGGATTTGAAGCTAAGCCTGCTACCTCGCATTGATTTGAAGATAAATCATGTGTTTCGCTTGGATTTGAAGCTAACTCGATTGTTTCGCACGTACTTGATTCTAAATCAAGTATATCACAAGTATTTGAAGCTAAACCGTTTGATTCGGATGGATTTGAAGATAAGCCTTCTACTTCGCATTGATTTGATGCTAAATCATGTGTTTCGCATGGATTTGAAGCTAACTCGTTTATATCGCATGCAGTTGAAGCTAAATCATGTATATCACAAGTATTTGAAGCTAAAACATTTGATACGCGGGGATTTGAAACTCAGCATTCTACTTCGCATTGATTTGAAGCTAAATCATGTGTTCCGCTTGGATTTTAAGCTAACTCGTTTATATCACATGCAGTTGAAGTTAAATCATGTATATCACAAGTATTTGAAGCTAAACGATTTGTTTCGCATGGATTTGAAGATAAGCCCTATACTTCGCATTGATTTGCAGCTAAATCATGTGTTTCGTATGGATTTGAAGCCAATTCGATTGTTTCGCAAGCAGTTGAAGCTAAATTATGTATATCACAAGCATTTGAAGCTAATCAATTTGTTTCGCATGGATTTAAAGCTGAGCATTCTTCTTCGCATTGACTTGATGCTATATTATATTTTCGGTTGGATTTGAAGCTAGCTCGTTTGTTTCGCATGCACTTGAAGCTGAACCATGTATAGCACAAGTATTTGAAGCTAAACCGTTTGATAGGCATGGATTTGAAGCTAAACCTTCTACTTCGCATTAAATTGAATCTAAATCATGTGTTTCGCATGGATTTGAAGCTAACTCGTTTGATTTGCATGCAGTTGAAGCTGAACCATGTATATCACAATTATTTGATGCTAAACAGTTTGATTGGCATGTATTTGAAGCTAAGACTTCTACTTCGCATTAAATTGAAGCTAAATCATGTGTTTCGCATGGATTTGAAGCTAACTCGTTTGTTTCGCATGCTGTTGAAGCTAAATCAAGTATATCACAAGTATTTGAAGCAAAACCATTTGATTCGCACGGATTTGATGATAACCCTTCTAGTTCGCATTGATTTGAATTTAAATCATGTGTTTCGCATGGATTTTAAGCTAACTTGTTTGTATCACATGCAGTTGAAGTTAAATCATGTATATCACAAGTATTTGATGCTAAACGATTTGTTTCGCACGGATTCGAAGATAACCTTTCTACTTCGCTTTGATTTGAAGCTAAATCATGTGTTTCGCATGGATTTGAAGCTAACTCGTTTGTTTCGCATGCTGTTGAAGCTAAATCATGTATATCACAAGTATTTGATGCTAAACCATTTGATTCGCACGGGTTTGATGATAACCCTTCTAGTTCGCATTGATTTGAAGCTAAATCATGTGTTTCGCATGGATTTGAAGCTAACTCTTTTTTTCGCATGCTGTTGAATCTAAATCAAGTATATCACAAGTATTTGAAGCAAAACCATTTGATTCGCACGGATTTGGTGATAACCCTTCTAGTTCGCATTGATTTGAATTTAAATCATGTGTTTCGCATGGATTTGAAGCTAACTCGTTTGTATCGCATGCAGTTGAAGATAAGTCATGTATATCACAAGTATTTGAAGATAAACCATTTGATTCCCATGGATTTCAAGCTATGCCTTCTACTTCGCATTGATTTGGATCTAAATCATGTGTTTCGCATGGATTTAAAGCTAACTCGTTTGTTTCGCATGCACTTGAATATAAATCAAGTATATCACAAGTATTAGAAGCTAAACCGTTTGATTCGCATGGATTTGAAGCTAAGCCTTCTACCTCGCATTGGTTGGAAGATATATCATGTATTTCGGTGGGATTTTGAAGCTAACTCGTTTGTTTCGCACGCACTTGAATCTAAATCAAGTATATCAGAAGTATTTGAACCGAAACCGTTTGATTCGCATGGATTTGAAGCTAAGCCTTCTACTTCGTATTGATTTGAAGATGAATCATGTGTTTCACTTGGATTTGAAGCTCGGCCTTCTACTTCGCATAGATATGAAGCTAAATAATGTGTTTCGCTTGGATTTTAAGCTAACTCGTTTGTTTCATATGCAGTTGAAGTTTAATCATGAATATCACAAGTATTTGAAGCTAAACGGTTTGTTTCGCATGGATTTGAAGATAAGCCTCCTACCTCGCATTGATTTGATGCTAAATCATGTGTTTCGCATGGATTTGAAGCTAACTCGTTTATATCGCATGCAGTTGAAGCTAAATCATGTATATCACAAGTATTTGAAGCTAAAACATTTGATTCGAATTGATTTGAAACTCAGCATTCTACTTCGCATTGATTTGAAGCTAAATCATGTGTTCCGCTTGGATTTTAAGCTAACTCGTTTGTATCACATGCAGTTGAAGTTAAATCATGTATATCACAAGTATTTGGAAGATAAACAATTTGATTCCCATGGATTTGAAGCTATGCCTCCTACTTCGCATTGATTTGGAGCTAAATGATGTGTTTCGCATGGATTTAAAGCTAACTCGTTTGTTCCGCACGCAGTTGAAGCTAAATCATGTATATCACAAGTGTTTGAAGCTAAACCATTTGTTTCGCATGGATTCGAAGATAACCCTTCTACTTCGCATTGATTTGAAACTAATTCATGTGTTTCGCATGGATTTGAAACTAACTCGTTTGTTTCGCATGCTGTTGAAGATAAATCATGTATATCACAAGTATTTGAAGCTAAACCATTTGATTCCCATGGATTTGAAGCTATGTCTTCTACTTCGCATTGACTTGGAGCTAAATCATGTGTTTCGCACGGATTTAAAGCTAACTCGTTTGTTTCGCATGCACTTGAATATAAATCAAGTATATCACAAGCATTTGAAGCTAAACCATTTGTTTCGCATGGATTTGAAACCACGCCTTCTACTTCGCATTGATTTGATGCTAAATAATTTGTTTCGCTTGGATTTGAAGCAAAGCATTCTACTACGCATTGATTTGAAGTTAATGCATGTGTTTCGCATGGATTTGAAGCTAACTCGTTTGTTTCATATGCAGTTGAAGTTAAATCATGAATATCACAAGTATTTGGAGCTAAACGGTTTGTTTCGCAGGGATTTGAAGATAAGCCTCCTACTTCGAATTAATTTGAAGCTAAATCATGTGTTTCGCATGGATTTAAAGCTAACTCGTAGGTTTCGCATGCAGTTGAAGCTAAATCATGTATATCACAAGTGTTTGAAGCTAAACCATTTGATTCGCACGGATTTGATGATAGCCCTTCTAGTTTGCATTGATTTGAATTTAAAGCATGTGTTTCGCATGGATTTGAAGCTAACTCGTTTGTTTCGCATGCAGTTGAAGATAAGTCATGCATATCACAAGTATTTGAAAATAAACCATTTGAATCCCATGGATTTGAAGCTATGCCTTCTACTTCGCATTGATTTGGAGCTAAATCATGTGTTCCGCATGGATTTAAAGCTAACTCGTATGTTTCGCATGCAGTTGAAGCTAAATCATGTATATCACAAGTATTTGAATATGAACCATTTGATTAGCATGGATTCGGAGATCACTCTTCTTCTTCGCATTGATTTGAAGCTAAATCATGTGTTTCGCATGGATTTGAAGCTATCTCGTTTGTTTCGCATGCACTTGAATATAAATCAAGTATATCACAAGTATTTGAAGCTAAACCGTTTGATTCGCATGGATTTGAAGATCTGCCTTCTACTTCGCATTGATTTGGAGCTAAATCATATGTTTCGCATGGATTTAAAGCTAACTCGTTTGTTTCGCATGCACTTGAATATAAATCAAGTATATCACAAGTATTTGAAGCTAAACCGTTTGATTCGCATGGATTTGAAGATCTGCCTTCTACTTCGCATTGATTTGAAGCTAAATCATGTGTTTCGCATGGATTTGAAGCTAACTCGTTAGTTTCGCATGCTGTTGAAGCTAAATCATGTATATCACAAGTATTTGAAGCTGAACCACTTGTTTCGCAGGGATTTGAAGCTAAGCCTTCTACTTCGCATTGATTTGAAGCTAAATCATGTGTTTCGCATGGATTTGAAGCTAACTCGTTTGTTTCGCATGCAGTTGAAGCTAAATCATGTATATCACAAGTATTTGAAGCTAAACCATTTGTTTCGCATGGATTCGAACATCAGCCTTCTGCTTCGCATTGATTTGATGTTAAACCATTTGTTTCGCATGCTGTTGAAGCTAAATCAAGTATATCACAAGTATTTGAAGCAAAACCATTTGATTCGCACGGACTTGATGATAACCCTTCTAGTTCGCAATGATTTGAATTTAAAGCATATGTTTCGCATGGATTTGAAGCTAACTCGTTTGTTTCGCATTCAGTTGAAGATAAGTCATGCATATCACAAGTATTTGAAGCTAAACCGTTTGATTCGCACGGATTTGAAGATCTGCCTTCTACTTCGCATTGATTTGAAGCTAAATCATGTGTTTCGCATGGATTTGAAGCTAACTCGTTTGTTTCGCATGCAGTTGAAGCTAAATCATGTATATCACAATTATTTGAAGCTAAACCATTTGATTCGCATCGATTTCAAAATAAGCCTTCTACTTCGCATTGATTTTAATCTAAATCATCTGTTTCGGATGGATTTAAAGCTATCTCGTTTTTTTCGCATGCAGTTGAAGATAAATCATGTATATCACAGGTATTTGAAGCTAAACCATTTGTTTCGCATGGATTCGAATATAAGCCTTCTAAATCGCATTAACGTCAAGCTAAATCATATGTTTCGGATAGATTTGAAGCTAACTCTCTAATTTTGCATGCTGTTGAAGCTTATTCATGTATATCACAAGTATTTGAAGCTAAACCATTTGTTTCGCAAGGATTCGAATATCAGCCTTCTACTTCGCATTGATAAGAAGCTAACTCATGTGTTTCGCATGGATTTGAAGCTAACTCGTTAGTTTTGCATGCTGTTGAATCTAAATCATGTATTTCACAAGTATTTGAAGCTGAACCACTTGTTTCGCATGGATTTGAAGATAAGCCTTCTACTTCGCATTGATTTGAAGCCAAATCATGAGTTTCGCTTGGATTTCAAGCTAACTCATTTGTTTCGCATGCAATTGAAGCTAAATAATGTATCAAACATGTATTTGAAGCTAAACCATTTGTTTCGCATGGATTCGAAGATCAGCCATCTACCTCGTATTGATTTAAAGTTAAATCATATGTTTCGCATGGATTTGAAGCTAATCGTTTGTTTCGCATGCAGTTGAAGATAAATCATGTATATCACAAGTATTTGAATCTGAACCATTTGATTAGCATGGATTCGAAGATCACCCTTCTTCTTCGCATTGATTTGAAGGTAAATCATGTGTTTCGCATGGATTTGAAGCTAACTCGCTTGTTTCGCACGCTGTTGAAGCTAAATCATGTATGTCACAAGTATTTGAAGCTAAACCATTTTATCCCCATGGATTTAAAGCTATGCCTTCTACTTCGCATTCATTTGATGTTAAATCGTATGTTTCGCATGGATTTGAATCTATCTCGTTTGTATCGCATGCACTTGAATAATAAATCAAGCATATCACAAGTATTTGAAGCTAAACCGTTTGATTCGCATGGATTTCAAGCTAAGCCATCTACTTCGCATTGGTTTGAAGCTAAATAATGTGTTTCGCATGGATTTGAAGCTAACTCGTTTGTTTCGCGTGCAGTTGAAGCTAAATCATGTATATCACAAGTATTTGAAGCTAAACTATTTGGTTCGCATGTATTCGAAGATCAGCCATCTGCTTCGCATTGATTTGATGTTAAATCATATGTTTCGCATGGATTTGAATCTATCTCGTTTGTTTCGCACGCACTTGAATCTAAATCAAGTATATCAAAAGTATTTGAAGGTAAACCGTTTCATTCGCATGGATTTGGAGCTAAGCCGTCTACCTCGCATTGATTTGAAGATAAATCATGTGTTTCGCTTGGATTTGAAGCTAACTCGTTTGTTTTGCACGCACTTGAATCTAAATCAAGTATATCACAAGTATTTGAAGCTAAACCGTTTGATTCGCATGGATTTGAAGCTAAGCCTTCTACTTCGCATTGATTTGAAGATAACTCGTTTGTTTCGCATGCAGTTGAAGCTAAATAATGTATATCACAAGTATTTGAAGGTAAACCGTTTGATTCGCATGGATTTGAAGCTAAGCCATCTACTTCGCATTGATTTGAAGATAAATCATGTGTTTCGCTTGGATTTGAAGCTAACTCGTTTGTTTCGCATGTAGTTGAAGCTAGTCATGTATATCACAGTATTTGTTTGGCATGAATATTAAGCTAAACCATGTGTTTCGCATGCATTTGTCGATAAATCATGTGTTTCGCTTGGCTATGAAGCTAACTCGTTTGTTTCGCCTGCAGTTGAAGCTAAATCATGTATATCACAAGTATTTGAAGCTAAACCATTAGTTTCTCATGGATTCGAAGATCAGCCTTCTGCTTCGCATTGATTTGATGTTAAATCATATGTTTCGCATGGATTTGAACCTATCTCGTTTGTTTCGCATGCACTTGAATCTAAATCATGTATATCACAAGTATTTGAAGCTAAACCATTTGATTCCCATGGATTTAAAGCTATGCCTCCTACTTCGCATTGATTTGGAGTTAAATCATGTGTTTCGCTTGGATTTGAAACTATCTCGTTTGTTTCGCATGCACATGAATATAAATCAAGCATATCACAAGTATTTGTAGCTAACCGATTTGTTTCGCATGGATTTGAAGATATGCCCTCTACTTCGCATTGATTTGCAGCTAAATCATGTGCTTCGTATGGATTTTAAGCTAACTCGTTTGTTTCGCATGCAGGTGAAGCTAAATTATGTATATCACAAGCATTTGAAGATAAACCGTTTGTTTCGCATGGATTTACAACCTCGCCTTCTACTTCGCATTGATTTGAAGCTAAATAATTTCTTTCGCTTGGATTTGAAGCTAAGCCTTGTACTTCGCATTGATTTGAAGCTAAATCATGTGTTTCGCATGGATTTGAAGCTAACTCGTTTGTTTCGCCTGCATTTCAAGCTATATCACTTCTATTCACAAGTATGTGTAGCTAAATCATTCGTTTCGCATGGATTTGACGCTAAGCCTTCAACTTCGCGTTGACTTGATGCTAAATCACGTGTTTCGCATGGATTTGAGGCTAGCTCGTTTGTTTCGCATGCAGTTGAAGCTAAATCATGTATATCACAATTTGTTTGAAGCTAAACCATTTTTTTTGCATGGATTCGAAGATAATCCTTCTACTTCGCATTGATTTGATGTTAAATCGTATGTTTCGCATGGATTTGAATATTTCTCGTTTGTATCGCATGCACTTGAATAATAAATCAAGCATATCACAAGTATTTGAAGCTAAACCGTTTGTTTCGCATGGATTCGAAGATAACCCTTCTACTTCGCATTGATTTGAAGCTAAATAATGTGTTTCGCATGGATTTGAAGCTAACTCGTTTGTTTCGCGTGCAGTTGAAGCTAAATCATGTATATCACAAGTATTTGAAGCTAAACTATTTGTTTCGCATGGATTCGAAGATCAGCCTTCTGCTTCATATTGATTTGATGTTAAATCATATGTTTCGCATGGATTTGAAGCTATATCGTTTGTTTCGCATGCACTTGAATCTAAATCATGTATATCAAAAGTATTTGAAGCTAAACCGTTTGATTCGCATGGATTTGAAGCTAAACCTTCTACTTCGCATTGATTTGAAGATAAATCATGTGTTTCGCTTGGATTTAAAGCTCAGCCTTCTACTTCGCATTGATTTGAAGCTAAATAATGTGTTTCGCTTGGATTTTAAGATAACTCGATTGTTTCACATGCAGTTGAAGTTAAATCATGAATATCACAAGTATTTGAAGCTAAACGATTTGTTTCGCATGGATTTGAAGGTATGCCCTCTACTTCGCATTGATTTGCAGCTAAATCATGTGCTTCGTATGGATTTTAAGCTAACTCGTTTGTTTCGCATGCAGTTGAAGCTAAATTATGTATATCACAAGCATTTGAAGATAAACCGTTTGTTTCGGATGGATTTACAACCACGCCTTCTAATTCGCATTGATTTGAAGCTAAATAATTTCTTTCGCTTGGATTTGATGCTAAGCCTTGTACTTCGCATTGATTTGAAGCTAAATCATGTGTTTCGCATGAATTAGAAGCTAACTCGTTTGTTTCGCCTGCATTTCAAGCTATATCACTTCTATTCACAAGTATGTGTAGCTAAATCATTCGTTTCGCATGGATTTGACGCTAAGCCTTCAACTTCGCGTTGACTTGATGCTGAATCACGTGTTTCGCATGGATTTGAGGCTAGCTCGTTTGTTTCGCATGCAGTTGAAGCTAAATCATGTATATCACAATTTGTTTGAAGCTAAACCATTTTTTTGCATGGATTCGAAGATAATCCTTCTACTTCGCATTGATTTGATGTTAAATCATATGTTTCGCTTGGATTTGAAGCTAAGTCGTTTGTATCGCACGCACTTGAATCTAAATCAAGTACATCACAAGTATTTGAAGCAAAACCATTTGATTCGCATGGATTTGATGATAACCCTTCTAGTTCGCATTGATTTGAAGCTAAATCATGTGTTTCGCATGGATTTGAAGCTAACTCGTTTGATTCGCATGCAGTTGAAGATAAATCATGTATATCACAAGTATTTGCAGCTAAACCATTTTATTCGTATGGATTTGAAGCTAAGCCTTCTACTTCGCATGAATTTGAAGCTAAATCATGTGGTTCGCATGGATTTGAAGCCAACTTGTTCGTGTCGCATGCAGTGGAAGCTAAATCATGTACATCACAAGTATTTGAAGCTAAACCATTTTATCCCAATGGATTTGAACCTATGCCTTCTACTTCGCATTGATTTGAAGGTAAATCATGTGTTTCGCTTGGATTTGAAGCTAACTCGTTTGTTTCGCACGCACTTGAATCTAAATCAAGTATATCACAAGTATTTGAAGTTAAACCGTTTGATTCGCATGGATTTGTAGCTAAGCTTTCTACTTCGCATTGATTTGAATATAACTCGTTTGTTTCGCATGCAGTTGAAGCTAAATCATGTATATCACAAGTATTTGAAGCTGAACCATTTGTTTCGTATACAGTTGAAACTAAATCATGTATATCGCAGGTGTTTGAAGCTGAACCATTTGTTTCGCATGAATATTAATCAGAACCATGTGTTTCGAATGAATTTGAAGCTAAATCATGTGTTTCGCACGCAGTTGAAACTAACTCGTTTGTTTCGCATGCAGTTGAAGCTAAACCATGTATATCACAAGTATTTGATGCTAAACCGTTTGTTTGGCATGGATTTGAAGCTATGCCTCCTACTTCGCATTGATTTGGAGCTATATCATGTGTTGCGCATGGATTTAAATCTAACTCGTTTGTTTCGCATGCAGTTGAAGCTAAATCATGTGTATCACAAGTATTTGAAGCTAAACCATCTGTTTCGCATGGATATGAAGATAAGCCATCTACTTCGCTTTGATTTGAAGCAAAATCATGTGTTTGGCATAGATTTTAAGCTACCTCAATTGTTTCACATGCAATTGAAGCTAAATCATGTATATCACAATTATTTGAAGCTAAACCATTTGATTCGCATGGATTTCAAAATAAGCCTTCTACTTCGCATTAATTTGAAGCTAAATCATGTGTTGCGCTTGGATTTGAAGCTAACTTGTTTGTTTCGCACGCACTTGAATCTAAATCATGTATATCACAAATATTTGAAGCTGAACCGATTGATTCGCATGGATTCGAAGATAACCCTTTTACGTCGCATTGATTTGAAGTTGAATCATGTGTTTCGCATGGATTTGAAGCTAACTCGTTTGTTTCGCATGCTGTTGAATCTAAATCATGTATATCACAAGTATTTGAATCTGAACCATTTGATTAGCATGGATTCGAAGATCACCCTTCTTCTTCGCATTGATTTGAAGGTAAATCATGTGTTTCGCATGGATTTGAAGCTAACACGTTTGTTTCGTGTGCAGTTCAAGCTAAATCATGTATATCACAATTATTTGAAGCTAAACCATTTGTTTCGCATGGATTCGAAGATCAGCCTTCTGCTTCGCATTGATTTGATGTTAAATCATATGTTTCGCATGGATTTGAATCTATCTCGTTTGTTTCGCACGCACTTGAATCTAAATCAAGTATATCAAAAGTATTTGAAGGTAAACCGTTTCATTCGCATGGATTTGGAGCTAAGCCGTCTACCTCGCATTGATTTGAAGATAAATCATGTGTTTCGCTTGGATTTGAAGCTAACTCGTTTGTTTTGCACGCACTTGAATCTAAATCAAGTATATCACAAGTATTTGAAGCTAAACCGTTTGATTCGCATGGATTTGAAGCTAAGCCTTCTACTTCGCATTGATTTGAAGATAACTCGTTTGTTTCGCATGCAGTTGAAGCTAGATCATGTATATCACTAGTATTTGAAGCTGAACCATTTGTTTCGCATACAGTTGAAGCTAAATAATGTATATCACAAGTGTTTGAAGCTGAACCATTTGTTTCGTATGAATATTAATCAAAACCATGTGTTTCGAATGAATTTGAAGCTAAATCATGTGTTTCGCATGCGGTTGAAGCTAACTCGTCTGTTTCGCATGCTGTTGAAGCTAAATCATGTATATCACAAGTATTTGAAGCTAAACCATTTGTTTCGCATGGATTTGAAAATCAGCCTTCTACTTCGCATTGATTTGAAGCTGAATCCTGTGTTTCGCATGGATTTGAAGCTAACTCGTTTGTTTCGCACGCTGTTGAAGCTAAATCATGTATGTCACAAGTATTTGAAGCTAAACCATTTTATCCCCATGGATTTAAAGCTATGCCTTCTACTTCGCATTCATTTGATGTTAAATCGTATGTGTCGCATGGATTTGAATCTATCTCGTTTGTTTCGCATGCACTTGAATCTAAATCATGTATATCACAAGTAGTTGAAGCTAAACCATTTGATTCGCGTGGATTTGAAGCTAGGCCTTCTACTTTGCATTGATTTGAAGCTAAATCATGTGTTTCGCTTGGATTTGATGCTAACTGGTTTGTTTCGCATGCAGTTGAAGCTAAATCATGTATGTCACAAGTATTTATAGCTGAACCATTTGTTTGGCATGAATATTAAGCTAAACCATGTGTTTCGCATGAATTTGTCGATAAATCATGTGTTTCGCTTGGCTATGAAGCTAACTTGTTTGTTTCTTATGCAGTTGAAGCTAAATCATGTATATCACAAGTATTTGAAGCTAAACCGTTTGATTCGCATGGGTTTGAAGCTAAGCCTTCTACCTCGCATTGATTTGAAGATAAATCATGTGTTGCGCATGGATTTGAAAATCAGCCTTCTACTTCGCATTGATTTGAAGCTGAAGCCTGTGTTTCGCATGGATTTGAAGCTAATTCGTTTGTTTCGCATGCAGTTGAAGCTAAATCATGTATATCACAAGTGTTTGAAGCTAAACCACTTGTTTCGCATGGATTCGAAGATAACCCTTTTACGTCGCATTGATTTGAAGCTGAAGCCTGTGTTTCGCATGGATTTGAAGCTAATTCGTTTGTTTCGCATGCAGTTGAAGCTAAATCATGTATATCACAAGTGTTTGAAGCTAAACCACTTGTTTCGCATGGATTCGAAGATAACCCTTCTACTTCGCATTGATTTGAAGCTAAATCATGTGTTTCGCATGGATTTGAAGCTAACTCGCTTGTTTCGCACGCTGTTGAAGCTAAATCATGTATGTCACAAGTATTTGAAGCTACACAATTTTATCCCCATCGATTTAAAGCTATGCCTTCTACTTCGCATTCATTTGATGTTAAATCGTATGTTTCGCATGGATTTGAATCTATCTCGTTTGTATCGCATGCACTTGAATAATAAATCAAGCATATCACAAGTATTTGATGCTAAACCGTTTGATTGGCATGTATTCGAAGATCAGCCTTCTGCTTCGCATTGATTTGATGATAAATCATATGTTTCGCATGGATTTGAAGCTATCTCGTTTGTTTCGCATGCACTTGAATCTAAATCATGTATATCACAAGTATTTGAAGCTAAACCATTTGATTCGCATGGATTTGAAGCTAGGCCTTCTACTTTGCATTGATTTGAAGCTAAATCATGTGTTTCGCTTGGATTTGATGCTAACTTGTTTGTTTCTTATGCAGTTGAAGCTAAATCATGTATATCACAAGTATTTGAAGCTAAACCGTTTGATTCGCATGGGTTTGAAGCTAAGCCTTCTACCTCGCATTGATTTGAAGATAAATCATGTGTTGCGCTTGGATTTGACGCTAACTTGTTTGTTTCGCACGCACTTGAATCTAAATCAAGTATATCACAAATATTTGAAGCTGAACCGATTGATTCGCATGGATTCGAAGATAACCCTTTTACGTCGCATTGATTTGAAGTTGAATCATGTGTTTCGCATGGATTTGAAGCTAACTCGTTTGTTTCGCATGCTGTTGAATCTAAATCATGTATATCACAAGTATTTGAATCTGAACCATTTGATTAGCATGGATTCGAAGATCACCCTTCTTCTTCGCATTGATTTGAAGGTAAATCATGTGTTTCGCATGGATTTGAAGCTAACACGTTTGTTTCGTGTGCAGTTCAAGCTAAATCATGTATATCACAATTATTTGAAGCTAAACCATTTGTTTCGCATGGATTCGAAGATCAGCCTTCTGCTTCGCATTGATTTGATGTTAAATCATATGTTTCGCATGGATTTGAATCTATCTCGTTTGTTTCGCACGCACTTGAATCTAAATCAAGTATATCAAAAGTATTTGAAGGTAAACCGTTTCATTCGCATGGATTTGGAGCTAAGCCGTCTACCTCGCATTGATTTGAAGATAAATCATGTGTTTCGCTTGAATTTGAAGCTAACTCGTTTGTTTTGCACGCACTTGAATCTAAATCAAGTATATCACAAGTATTTGAAGCTAAACCGTTTGATTCGCATGGATTTGAAGCTAAGCCTTCTACTTCGCATTGATTTGAAGCTAAATCATGTGTTTCGCTTGGATTTGATGCTAACTGGTTTGTTTCGCATGCAGTTAAAGCTAAATCATGTATATCACAAGTATTTACAGCTAAACCATTTGTTTGGCATGAATATTAAGCTAAACCATGTGTTTCGCATGAATTTGTCGATAAATCATGTGTTTCGCTTGGCTATGAAGCTAACTTGTTTGTTTCTTATGCAGTTGAAGCTAAATCATGTATATCACAAGTATTTGAAGGTAAACCGTTTGATTCGCATGGATTTGAAACTAAGCCATCTACTTCGCATTGATTTGAAGATAAATCATGTGTTTCGCTTGGATTTGAAGCTAACTCGTTTGTTTCGCATGTAGTTGAAGCTAGTCATGTATATCACAGTATTTGTTTGGCATGAATATTAAGCTAAACCATGTGTTTCCCATGAATTTGTCGATAAATCATGTGTTTCGCTTGGCTATGAAGCTAACTCGTTTGTTTCGCCTGCAGTTGAAGCTAAATCATGTATATCACAAGTATTTGAAGCTAAACCTGTTGGAATTTCAACGATGACCCACCTAACAGTTTTATGGCCCCTTGCGAGGGTGAGCCGTTGCCTACAGAGGCCCAGGTGGGCCCAGACGTTCAGTTCAGGAGTAGACACCGAACCGTGAGGTTGCCACCTCGGGATTTTCACCAACACCAGATTTCTGTATCTCTGTAGTCTTGCAATATACCACCATCACTTATTTCACTGGATACGCGAATGTTCTGGAGTAGAATTTGTAACTCTAAATAAAGTGCCTTTGAGTATCCTTTCATTCTACAACAGGTTATGGGCCCAGAACCCAGTGAATAGTGATTTGAGTGACTCAAGACAGTGCAGAACATTAAGGCTAATACAGAGAAGTTTACAGTTAAAGGAAAGGTAAAGTGAATCAAAATGGCAAACGGTGGAAATAGTTATTTCGGAATTAAAAAGTTAAATGCTGACAATTATTCAGTGTGGTGCTACAAGTTAGAACTCTTGCTGGTTAAAGAAAAACTATGGGATGTGATAAAGAAGGAAAAACCTAATCCAGTGACTACCGCATGGACTGAAAAGGACGATGAAGCACGTGCTACGATTGGATTACTAGTAGAAGATAGTCAATTACAGCATATAAAGGGTGCAAGTTCAGCGAAGGAAGCATGGCATTCGTTAAAGGAACATCACCAGAAGGCTACATTAACAAGCAAGGTACTGTTGCTAAAGCGGTTATGTAGAACACTGTTGAAAGACAATAGTGATATGGAGGAACACATCACTACAATGGTAAATTACTTCGATGAATTAGCAGCTCTCGGACAAGTATTACCGGACAATCTTATGGCAGCAATGTTACTCGGAAGCCTTCCGGAATCCTATGACAATCTTGTGACAGCGTTGGAAAGAAGGCCCGAAGCTGATCTTACGCTAAAGCTCGTGAAAAGTAAATTGATAGACGAGTACAAGAGGCGAATAGGGCTTAAAGATACAAGACAGGATTCTCAAGATAAGGAAGCAGCGATGAAAACGAAATTTCACCACAGAAGTAGTGTATCCCAGAAAACGTGTTATTTTTGTAAGAAATCTGGACATTTTAAAAGTGATTGCATAAAGTATAAGTCATGGAAGCATAAAAATGAGAAAGCCAATAAAACTACAGAGAATGAATCTTCCAATGATCACAGTTTTTATGCAATAGCCTCGGATGAAATTTCTGGAAAAGCATGTCTAGGTGCAAAGGTTAATAAGAAGAATAACTCGTGGATCGTCGATTCCGGCGCAACAAGCCATATGGTGACATCGAAGGCCTTTTTCGACGAACTCGACTCAGGAAGAAAAGGCCACGTGTATCTTGCAGATGAAGGAAAGACAGCGGAGGTGCAAGGGATCGGTTCAGGGGCCATAAAGTGTAGAATAGGCTCAGGCGAGGTTGCCGAAATGAAAATAAGCAACGTGCTGTACGTTCCGACCTTTGGATCTAATTTATTGTCAGTAAAGAAATTAGTCAGAGAAGGATACAAGCTAACCTTCGAAGATGATAACTGCAAGATTGTAAAAAACGGGAAACTACAGGCGACGGCGAAACTTTCACCAGAGCTGTACGTAGTAAAAACGGTCGAAAGGGCTTGTGCGGCCAACGGAGTCATAAATACGGGACACACAGAAGATTGTCTGCATACCTGGCATCGACGTTTCGGACATCGGGACCCTTCTGCAATTAAGGATTTGGCTATAAAAGGATTAGCCACAGGCATCAGGATAAAGGACTGTGGACAACGAATAACTTGCGAATGCTGCGTCAAAGGAAAAATGGCACGCATACCTTTTCCAAAGGAATCAAGTACCAAAAGCAATTCAATTCTGGATCTCGTTCACACGGATGTTTGCGGGCCCATGCAGACGGTAACGCCCGGAAATAAAAGGTATATTCTTACAATTATTGACGACTTTTCTAGGTATACAAAGATTTATCTCATGAGCCACAAAAATGAAGTAACTGCATGTATTAAGGAGTTTGTGGAAATGATGAAAACACAATATCAAAAGAAGCCAAAAATGATAAGGTCGGACCGAGGAAGGGAATATGTGAATTCAGTTTTACAGAGTTATTTAAAAAAGGAAGGGATAAAGCTACAGTACACAGCTCCCTATTCTCCGCAGCAAAACGGAGTTGCAGAGCGAAAAAATAGATCGTTAATCGAAATGGCAAGATGCATGTTGCTCGATGCAAATATGGAGAAGAAGTATTGGGGAGAAGCAGTGAATACCGCAAATTATTTGCAAAATAGACTTCCTACAAAAGCGATTGGAAAAACTCCACATGAGTTATGGTATTCAGAAAGACCAAATGTCGGACATTTGCACACTTTCGGATGTGATGCATATGCACATATCCATAAGGAGCAGAGAAGAAAATTAGACGATAAGGCTGAAAAATTCATGTTTGTCGGATATTCTGAAGAGTCAAAAGCGTTTCGATTGTTAGATATAAAAACAGATCGAATAAAAGTTAGTCGCGACGTAATTTTCCTAGATAAGAGTAATGAAGATAAATTAACTCATGAAGTGCATGATGATGAAGTCATAGTCTTTAATACCGAGAAACACGATGACGAAAATCTAGAAAGCGTGGAAGAAGATAGATCTGACAACGAGGAGCAATCCAGTACAAATGAGAGTGAAGACAGCGAACACGAAACCCCTTTAAGAAATGAAGAAACGAGACCCGAACAATGCAGACGATCTGAAAGGTCAAATAAAGGTGTGCCACCGGACAGGTACATGGTTTTTTCACACATGGTTATGGATGAAGGAAGGGAACCCAGAAACGTAAGGGAAGCGTTATCAGGACCCGATAAGGACAACTGGAAGATAGCTATGGACGAAGAAATAGACTCTTTGAAAGAAAACTACACGTGGGACATTGTACCCAAACCAAAGGATAGAGACGTGGTCACTTGTAAGTGGGTTTTTAAATTAAAACGAAATGCGGATGGTAGCATTGGGAGATACAAAGCTAGGCTTGTCGCTCGAGGTTTTTCTCAAAAGTATGGGATGGACTATGACGAAGTTTTTGCGCCCGTAGTAAGGCAAACGACATTTAGAACCTTCTTAGCGCTGGCAGGTCAGAAAGGTATGTCCGTGAAGCATTTCGATGCGAAAACAGCATTTCTCAATGGGACACTCAAGGAGACCATTTACATGCAGCAACCCGAAGGATACATCATACCAGGTAAAGAAGATCACGCTTGCAAATTGAAAAAGGGCATTTATGGTTTGAAGCAAGCTGCTAAAGTTTGGAATGATAAGATAAACGAATTACTAAAGAAATATGGTTTTGAACAAAGTTCAACAGATCCGTGTTTATATATAAAGATTGTTGAAGGGAAACAAATTTATCTCATTATTTATGTAGATGATATTTTAATTGCTGCAAAGGACATAGATAAAATTGATAAAGTGGCTGATTTTTTGAAGAAACATTTTCAGCTTAGTGATCTTGGATTATTAAAGCAATATTTAGGTATGGAAATCAGAAAAAATGAAGATGGTTTTTTCTGTATAAAGCAAGAAGAGTACATCAAGAAAATTGTATGCAGATTTGGATTACAAGATGCAAAACCTTCTAGTATACCATTAAATCAAGGCTATGGAAAATATAGAGATGACGGATTGCCAATGCCAGAAAATGCCAAATATCAACAGTTGATCGGTGCATTATTGTATCTAGCTGTAAATACAAGACCAGATATATCAGCAAGCGTTGCAATTTTGAGTCAACATAATAAGCGACCTACAACAGTTGATTGGGCGGAAGCGAAAAGAGTTGTCCGTTACCTGAAAGGGACAATAGGTCATGAATTAAGACTTGGTAAAAGAAATAGCAAAAGGGAATTGATTGGTTTTGCAGATGCTGATTGGGCACAAAACAAAGTCGATAGGAAATCCAACAGTGGGTATTTATTCCAATTTTGCGGAGCATCAATAAGTTGGAGTTGCAGAAAGCAAACAAGTGTCGCATTATCTTCGACAGAGGCGGAGTATGTTGCTCTAGCTGAGGCGACACAGGAAGGAGTGTGGCTAAATCGACTGCTGGAAGATTTTGGAGAAAACATCCAGGAGAAAATGATTATTTATGAAGATAATCAGAGTTGTCTTACACTCGTGGACAACAATAAATTCAGTAACAGGACAAAACACATAGACACAAAGTTTCACTATATAAAGGATTTAAAGGATCAAGGGATGGTGGATTATAGATACTGTCCTACGGATCAAATGTCGGCTGACATGTTTACAAAACCATTGGGAAAAATAAAGTTAAAATGTATGGCCGAGAAGTGTGGATTGACTAATAAATAAATTAGTTTCAGTGTCATCATCGTTGAGGAAGGGTGTTGGAATTTCAACGATGACCCACCTAACAGTTTTATGGCCCCTTGCGAGGGTGAGCCGTTGCCTACAGAGGCCCAGGTGGGCCCAGACGTTCAGTTCAGGAGTAGACACCGAACCGTGAGGTTGCCACCTCGGGATTTTCACCAACACCAGATTTCTGTATCTCTGTAGTCTTGCAATATACCACCATCACTTATTTCACTGGATACGCGAATGTTATGGAGTAGAATTTGTAACTCTAAATAAAGTGCCTTTGAGTATCCTTTCATTCTACAACAAAACCATTAGTTTCTCATGGATTCGAAGATCAGCATTCTGCTTCGCATTGATTTGATGTTAAATCATATGTTTCGCATGGATTTGAAGCTATCTCGTTTGTTTCGCATGCACTTGAATCTAAATCATGTATATCACAAGTATTTGAAGCTAAACCATTTGATTCCCATGGATTTAAAGCTATGCCTCCTACTTCGCATTGATTTGGAGTTAAATCATGTGTTTCGCTTGGATTTGAAACTATCTCGTTTGTTTCGCATGCACATGAATATAAATCAAGCATATCACAAGTATTTGAAGCTAACCGATTTGTTTCGCATGGATTTGAAGATATGCCCTCTACTTCGCATTGATTTGCAGCTAAATCATGTGCTTAGTATGGATTTTAAGCTAACTCGTTTGTTTCGCATGCAGGTGAAGCTAAATTATGTATATCACAAGCATTTGAAGATAAACCGTTTGTTTCGCATGGATTTACAACCACGCCTTCTACTTCGCATTGATTTGAAGCTAAATAATTTCTTTCGCTTGGATTTGAAGCTAAGCCTTGTACTTCGCATTGATTTGAAGCTAAATCATGTGTTTCGCATGGATTAGAAGCTAACTCGTTTGTTTCGCCTGCATTTCAAGCTATATCACTTCTATTCACAAGTATGTGTAGCTAAATCATTCGTTTCGCATGGATTTGACGCTAAGCCTTCAACTTCGCGTTGACTTGATGCTAAATCACGTGTTTCGCATGGATTTGAGGCTAGCTCGTTTGTTTCGCATGCAGTTGAAGCTAAATCATGTATATCACAATTTGTTTGAAGCTAAACCATTTGTTTCGCATGGATTCGAAGATCAGCCTTCTGCTTCATATTGATTTGATGTTAAATCATATGTTTCGCATTGATTTGAAGCTATATCGTTTGTTTCGCATGCACTTGAATCTAAATCATGTATATCAAAAGTATTTGAAGCAAAACCATTTGATTCCCATGGATTTAAAGCTATGCCTTCTACTTCGCATTGATTTGGAGTTAAATCATGTGTTTCGCATGGATTTGAATCTATCTCGTTTGTTTCGCACGCACTTGAATCTAATTCAAGTATATCACAAGTATTTGAAGCTAAACCGTTTGATTCGCATGGATTTGAAGCTAAACCTTCTACTTCGCATTGATTTGAAGATAAATCATGTGTTTCGCTTGGATTTAAAGCTCAGCCTTCTACTTCGCATTGATTTGAAGCTAAATAATGTGTTTCGCTTGGATTTTAAGATAACTCGATTGTTTCACATGCAGTTGAAGTTAAATCATGAATATCACAAGTATTTGAAGCTAAACGATTTGTTTCGCATGGATTTGAAGGTATGCCCTCTACTTCGCATTGATTTGCAGCTAAATCATGTGCTTCGTATGGATTTTAAGCTAACTCGTTTGTTTCGCATGCAGTTGAAGCTAAATCATGTATATCACAGGTCTTTGAAGCTAAATCATTTGTTTCGCATGTATTTGAAGCTAACTCGTTTGTTTCGCATGCAGTTGAAGTTAAATCATGAATATCACAAGTATTTGAAGCTAAACGATTTGTTTCGCATGGATTTGAATATAAGCCTCCTACTTCGCATTGATTTGATGCTAAATCATGTGGTTCGCAAGGATTTGAAGCTAACTCGTTTGTTTCGCATGCAGTTGAAGCTAAATTATGTATATCACAAGCATTTGAAGCTAAACCATTTGTTTCACATGGATTAGAAGCTCAACATTCTTCTTCGCATTGATTTGAAGCTATATCATGTGTTCCGCTTGGATTTTTAGCTAACTTGTTTGTATCACAAGCAGTTGAAGTTAAATCATGTATAAAACAAGTATCTGAAACTAAACCATTTGTTTCGAATGGATTTGAAGCTACGCCTTCTACTGCGCATTGCATTGAAGCTATATCATGTGTTCCGCTTGGATTTTAAGCTAACTCGTTTGTATCACATGCAGTGGAAGTTAAATCATGTATATCACAAGTATATGAAGCTAAACCGTTTGATTCGCATGGATTTGAAGCTAAGCCTTCTACCTCGCATTGATTTGAAGATAAATCATGTGTTTCGCTTGGATTTGAAGCTAACTCGATTGTTTCGCACGCACTTGAATCTAAATCAAGTATTTCACAAGTATTTGAAGCTAAAACATTTGATACGCGTGGATTTGAAACTCAGCATTCTACTTCGCGTTGATTTGAAGCTAAATCATGTGTTCCGCTTGGATTTTAAGCTAACTCGATTATATCACATGCACTTGAAGCTGAACCATGTATAGCACAAGTATTTGAAGCTAAACAGTTTGATTGGCATGTATTTGAAGCTAAGACTTCTACTTCGCATTAAATTGAAGCTAAATCATGTGTTTCGCATGGATTTGAAGCTAACTCGTTTGTTTCGCATGCACTTGTATATAAATCAAGTAAATCACAAGTATTTGAAGCAAAACCGTTTGATTCGCATGGATTTGAAGCTAAGCCTTCTACCTCGCATTGATTTGAAAATCAATAATGTGTTTCGCTTGGATTTGAAGCTAACTCGTTTGTATCGCACGCACTTGAATCTAAATCAAGTATATCAGAAGTATTTGAAGCTAAACCGTTTGATAGGCATGGATTTGAAGCTAAACCTTCTACTTCGCATTAAATTGAATCTAAATCATGTGTTTCGCATGGATTTGAAGCTAACTCGTTTGTTTTGCATGCACTTGAAGCTGAACCATGTATATCACAAGTATTTGATGCTAAACCGTTTGATTGGCATGGATTTGAAGCTTAGCCTTCCACTTCGCATTAAATTGAAGCTAAATCATGTGTTTCGCATGGATTTTAAGCTAACTCGTTTGTATCACATGCAGTTGAAGTTAAAACATGTATATCACAAGTATTTGATGCTAAACCATTTGATTCGCATGGATTTGAAGCTAGGCCTTCTACTTTGCATTGATTTGTAGCTAAATCATGTGTTTCGCTTGGATTTGAAGCTAACTGGTTTGTTGCGCATGCAGTTAAAGCTAAATCAAGTATATCACAGTATTTAAAGCTAAATCATTTGTTTGGAATGAATATTAAGCTAAACCATGTGTTTCGCATGAATTTGTCGATAAATCATGTGTTTCGCTTGGCTATGAAGCTAACTCGTTTGATTCGCCTGCAGTTGAAGCTAAATCATGTATATCACAAGTATTTGAAGCTAAACCATTTGTTTCGCATGGATTCGAAGATCAGCCTTCTGCTTCGCATTGATTTGATGTTAAATGATATGTTTCGCATGGATTTGAAGCTATTTCGACGTTTCGCATGCACTTGAATCTAAATCATGTATATCACAAGTATTTGAAGCTAAACCATTTGATTCCCGTGGATTTAAAGCTATGCCTTCTACTTCGCATTGATTTGGAGTTAAATCATGTGTTTCGCATGGATTTGAATCTATCTCGTTTGTTTCGCATGCACTTGATTATAAATCAAATATATCACAAGTATTTGAAGCTAAACCGTTTGATTTGAATGGATTTGAACCTAAGCCTTCTACCTCACATTGGTTTGAACATAAATCATGTGTTTTGCTTGGATTTGAAGCTAACTCGTTTGTGTCGCCTGCATTTCAAGCTATATCACTTCTATTCACAATATGTGAAGCTAAATCATTCGTTTCCCATGGATTTAAAGCTATGCCTTCTACTTCGCATTGATTTGGAATTAAATCATGTGTTTCGCATGGATTTGAGGCTAGCACGTTTGTTTCGCATGCAGTTGAATCTAAATCATGTATATCACAATTTGTTTGAAGCTACACCATTTGTTTTGCATGGATTCGAAGATAATCCTTCTACTTCGCATTGCTTTCAAGCTAAATCATGTGTTTCACATGTATTTGAAGCTAACTCGATTGTTTCGCACGCACTTGATTCTAAATCAAGTATATCACAAGTATTTGAAGCTAAACCGTTTGATTCGGATGGATTTGAAGATAAGCCTTCTACTTCGCATTGATTTGATGCTAAATCATGTGTTTCGCATGGATTTGAAGCTAACTCGTTTATATCGCATGCAGTTGAAGCTAAATCACGTATATCACAAGTATTTGAAGCTAAAACATTTGATACGCGGGGATTTGAAACTCAGCATTCTACTTCGCATTGATTTGAAGCTAAATCATGTGTTCCGCTTGGATTTTAAGCTAACTCGTTTATATCACATGCAGTTGAAGTTAAATCATGTATATCACAAGTATTTGAAGCTAAACGATTTGTTTCGCATGGATTTGAAGATAAGCCCTATACTTCGCATTGATTTGCAGCTAAATCATGTGTTTCGTATGGATTTGAAGCCAATTCGATTGTTTCGCAAGCAGTTGAAGCTAAATTATGTATATCACAAGCATTTGAAGCTAATCAATTTGTTTCGCATGGATTTAAAGCTGAGCATTCTTCTTCGTATTGACTTGATGCTATATTATATTTTCGGTTGGATTTGAAGCTAGCTCGTTTGTTTCGCATGCACTTGAAGCTGAACCATGTATAGCACAAGTATTTGAAGCTAAACCGTTTGATAGGCATGGATTTGAAGCTAAACCTTCTACTTCGCATTAAATTGAATCTAAATCATGTGTTTCGCATGGATTTGAAGCTAACTCGTTTGATTTGCATGCAGTTGAAGCTGAACCATGTATATCACAATTATTTGATGCTAAACAGTTTGATTGGCATGTATTTGAAGCTAAGACTTCTACTTCGCATTAAATTGAAGCTAAATCATGTGTTTCGCATGGATTTGAAGCTAACTCGTTTGTTTCGCATGCTGTTGAAGCTAAATCAAGTATATCACAAGTATTTGAAGCAAAACCATTTGATTCGCACGGATTTGATGATAACCCTTCTAGTTCGCATTGATTTCAATTTAAATCATGTGTTTCGCATGGATTCGAAGATAACCCTTCTTCTTCGCATTAAATTGAATCTAAATCATGTGTTTCGCATGGATTTGAAGCTAGCTCGTTTGTTTCGCATGCACTTGAAGCTGAACCATGTATAGCACAAGTATTTGAAGCTAAACCGTTTGATAGGCATGGATTTGAAGCTAAACCTTCTACTTCGCATTAAATTGAATCTAAATCATGTGTTTCGCATGGATTTGAAGCTAACTCGTTTGATTTGCATGCAGTTGAAGCTGAACCATGTATATCACAATTATTTGATGCTAAACAGTTTGATTGGCATGTATTTGAAGCTAAGACTTCTACTTCGCATTAAATTGAAGCTAAATCATGTGTTTCGCATGGATTTGAAGCTAACTCGTTTGTTTCGCATGCTGTTGAAGCTAAATCAAGTATATCACAAGTATTTGAAGCAAAACCATTTGATTCGCACGGATTTGATGATAACCCTTCTAGTTCGCATTGATTTGAATTTAAATCATGTGTTTCGCACGGATTCGAAGATAACCTTTCTACTTCGCTTTGATTTGAAGCTAAATCATGTGTTTCGCATGGATTTGAAGCTAACTCGTTTGTTTCGCATGCTGTTGAAGCTAAATCATGTATATCACAAGTATTTGCTGCTAAACCATTTGATTCGCACGGGTTTGATGATAACCCTTCTAGTTCGCATTGATTTGAAGCTAAATCATGTGTTTCGCATGGATTTGAAGCTAACTCTTTTTTTCGCATGCTGTTGAATCTAAATCAAGTATATCACAAGTATTTGAAGCAAAACCATTTGATTCGCACGGATTTGGTGATAACCCTTCTAGTTCGCATTGATTTGAATTTAAATCATGTGTTTCGCATGGATTTGAAGCTAACTCGTTTGTTTCGCATGCACTTGAATATAAATCAAGTATATCACAAGTATTAGAAGCTAAACCGTTTGATTCGCATGGATTTGAAGCTAAGCCTTCTACCTCGCATTGGTTGGAAGATATATCATGTATTTCGGTGGGATTTTGAAGCTAACTCGTTTGTTTCGCACGCACTTGAATCTAAATCAAGTATATCTGAAGTATTTGAACCGAAACCGTTTGATTCGCATGGATTTGAAGCTAAGCCTTCTACTTCGTATTGATTTGAAGATGAATCATGTGTTTCACTTGGATTTGAAGCTCGGCCTTCTACTTCGCATAGATATGAAGCTAAATAATGTGTTCCGCTTGGATTTTAAGCTAACTCGTTTGTTTCATATGCAGTTGAAGTTTAATCATGAATATCACAAGTATTTGAAGCTAAACGGTTTGTTTCGCATGGATTTGAAGATAAGCCTCCTACCTCGCATTGATTTGATGCTAAATCATGTGTTTCGCATGGATTTGAAGCTAACTCGTTTATATCGCATGCAGTTGAAGCTAAATCATGTATATCACAAGTATTTGAAGCTAAAACATTTGATTCGAATTGATTTGAAACTCAGCATTCTACTTCGCATTGATTTGAAGCTAAATCATGTGTTCCGCTTGGATTTTAAGCTAACTCGTTTGTATCACATGCAGTTGAAGTTAAATCATGTATATCACAAGTATTTGGAAGATAAACAATTTGATTCCCATGGATTTGAAGCTATGCCTCCTACTTCGCATTGATTTGGAGCTAAATGATGTGTTTCGCATGGATTTAAAGCTAACTCGTAGGTTTCGCATGCAGTTGAAGCTAAATCATGTATATCACAAGTATTTGAAGCAAAACCATTTGATTCGCACGGATTTGATGATAACCCTTCTAGTTCGCATTGATTTGAATTTAAAGCATGTGTTTCGCATGGATTTGAAGCTAACTCGTTTGTTTCGCATTCAGTTGAAGATAAGTCGTGCATATCACAAGTATTTGAAGCTAAACCGTTTGATTCGCATGGATTTGAAGATCTGCCTTCTACTTCGCATTGATTTGAAGCTAAATCATGTGTTTCGCATGCTGTTGAAGCTAAATCATGTATATCACAAGTATTTGAAGCTGAACCACTTGTTTCGCAGGGATTTGAAGCTAAGCCTTCTACTTCGCATTGATTTGAAGATAAATCATGTGTTTCGCTTGGATTTGAAGCTAACTCGTTTGTTTCGCATGCATTTGAAGCTAAGTCATGAATATCACAAGTGTTTGAAGCTAAACCATTTGATTCGCACGGATTTGATGATAACCCTTCTAGTTTGCATTGATTTGAATTTAAAGCATGTGTTTCGCATGGATTTGAAGCTAACTACTTTGTTTCGCATGCAGTTGAAGATAAGTCATGCATATCACAAGTATTTGAAAATAAACCATTTGATTCCCATGGATTTGAAGCTTTGCCTTCTACTTCGCATTGATTTGGAGCTAAATCATGTGTTTCGCATGGATTTAAAGCTAACTCGTTTGTTTCGCATGCAGTTGAAGCTAAATCATGTATATCACAAGTGTTTGAAGATAAACCGTTTGATTCGCATGGATTTGAAGATCTGCCTTCTACTTCGCATTGATTTGAAGCTAAATCATGTGTTTCGCATGGATTTGAAGCTAACTCGTTATTTTCGCATGCTGTTGAAGCTAAATCATGTATATCACAAGTATTTGAATATGAACCATTTGATTAGCATGGATTCGAAGATCACCCTTCTTCCTCGCATTGATTTGAAGCTAAATCATGTGTTTCGCATGGATTGAAGCTATGTCGTTTGTTTCGCATGCACTTGAATATAAATCAAGTATATCACAAGTATTTGAAGCTAAACCGTTTGATTCGCATGGATTTGAAGATCTGCCTTCTACTTCGCATTGATTTGAAGCTAAATCATGTGTTTCGCATGGATTTGAAGCTAAATCATGTGTTTCGCATGGATTTGAAGCTAACTCGTTAGTTTCGCATGCTGTTGAAGCTAAATCATGTATATCACAAGTATTTGAAGCTGAACCACTTGTTTCGCAGGGATTTGAAGCTAAGCCTTCTACTTCGCATTGATTTGAAGCTAAATCATGTGTTTCGCATGGATTTGAAGCTAACTCGTTTGTTTCGCATGCAGTTGAAGCTAAATCATGTATATCACAAGTATTTGAAGCTAAACCATTTGTTTCGCATGGATTCGAACATCAGCCTTCTGCTTCGCATTGATTTGATGTTAAACCATTTGTTTCGCATGCTGTTGAAGCTAAATCAAGTATATCACAAGTATTTGAAGCAAAACCATTTGATTCGCACGGATTTGATGATAACCCTTCTAGTTCGCATTGATTTGAATTTAAAGCATATGTTTCGCATGGATTTGAAGCTAACTCGTTTGTTTCGCATTCAGTTGAAGATAAGTCATGCATATCACAAGTATTTGAAGCTAAACCGTTTGATTCGCATGGATTTGAAGATCTGCCTTCTACTTCGCATTGATTTGAAGCTAAATCATGTGTTTCGCATGGATTTGAAGCTAACTCGTTTGTTTCGCATGCAGTAGAAGCTAAATCATGTATATCACAAGTATTTGAAGCTAAACCATTTGTTTCGCATGGATTCGAACATCAGCCTTCTGCTTCGCATTTATTTGATGTTAAACCATATGTTTCGCATGGATTTGATGCTAACTCGTTTGTTTCGCATGCTGTTGAAGCTAAATCAAGTGTATCACAAGTATTTGAAGCAAAACCATTTGATTCGCACGGATTTGATGATAACCCTTCTAGTTCGCATTGATTTGAATTTAAAGCATGTGTTTCGCATTGATTTGAAGCTAACTCGTTTGTTTCGCATGCAGTTGAAGATAAGTCATGCATATCACAAGTATTTGAAGCTAAACGATTTGTTTCGCATGGATTTAAAGCTGAGCATTCTTCTTCACATTGACTTGATGCTATATCATATTTTCGGTTGGATTTGAAGCTAGCTCGTTTGTTTCGCATGCACTTGAAGCTGAACCATGTATATCACAAGTATTTGAAGCTAAACCGTTTGATAGGCATCGATTTGAAGCTAAACCTTCTACTTCGCATTAAATTGAATCTAAATCATGTGTTTCGCATGGATTTGAAGCTAACTCGTTTGTTTTGCATGCACTTGAAGCTGAACCATGTATATCACAAGTATTTGATGCTAAACAGTTTGATTGGCATGTATTTGAAGCTACGACTTCTACTTCGCATTAAATTGAAGCTAAATCATGTGTTTCGCATGGATTAGAAGCTAACTCGTTTATATCGCATGCAGTTGAAGCTAAATCATGTATATCACAAGTATTTGAAGCTAAAACATTTGATTCGCATTGATTTGAAACTCAGCATTCTACTTCGCATTGATTTGAAGCTAAATCATGTGTTCCGCTTGGATTTTAAGCTAACTCGTTTGTTTCGCATGCAGTTGAAGATAAGTCATGCATATCACAAGTATTTGAAGATAAACCATTTGATTCCCATGGATTTGAAGCAATGCCTTCTACTTCGCATTGATTTGGAGCTAAATCATGTGTTTCGCATGGATTTAAAGCTAACTCGTTTGTTTCGCATGCAGTTGAAGCTAAATCATGTATATCACAAGTGTTTGAAGCTAAATCATTTGTTTCGCATGGATTCGAAGATAACCGTTCTACTTCGCATTGATTTGAAGCTAAATCATGTGTTTCGCATGGATTTGAAGCAAAGCCTTCTACTTTGCATTGATTTGGAGTTAAATCATGTCTTTCGCATGGATTTAAAGCTAACTCGTTGTTTCGCAAGCAGTTGAAGCTAAATCATGTATATCACAAGTGTTTGAAGCTAAACCATTTGTTTCGCATGGATTCAAAGATAACCCTTCTACTTCGCATTGATTTGAAGCTAAATCATGTGTTGCGCATGGATTTGAAGCTAACTCGTTTGTTTCGCATGCAGTTGAAGCTAAATCATGTATATCACAAGTATTTGAAGCTAAACCATTTTATTCCCATGGATTTGAAGCTATGCCTTCTACTTCGCATTGATTTGATGTTAAATCATATGTTTCGCATGGATTTGAAGCTATCTCGTTTGTTTCGCATGCACTTGAATATAAATCAAGTATATCACAAGTATTTGAAGCTAAATCGTTTGATTCGCATGGAATTGAAGCTAAGCCTTCTACCTCGCATTGATTCGAAGACAAATCATGTGTTTCGCTTGGATTTGAGGCTAGCTTGTTTGTTTCGCATGCAGTTGAAGCTAAATCATGTATATCACAATTTGTTTGAAGCTAAATCATTTGTTTTGCATGGATTCGATGATAATCCTTCTACTTCGCATTGATTTGAAAGTAAATCATGTGTTTCGCATGGATTTGAAGCTAACTCCTTTGTTTCGCATGCAGTTGATGCTGAATCATGTATATCGCAAGTATTTGCAGCTAAACCATTTGTTTCGCATGGATTCGTAGATAAGCCTTCTACTTCCCATCAATTTGAAGCTAAATCATGTTTTTCGCATGGATTTGAAGCAAAGCCTTCTACTTCGCATTGATTTGAAGATAATCATGTGTTTCGCAAGGATTTGAAGCTAACTCGTTTGTTTCGCATGCAGTTGATGCTAAATCATGTATATCACAAGTATTTGAAGCTAAACCATTTGTTTCGCATGGATTCGAACATCAGCCTTCTGCTTCGCATTGATTTGATGTTAAATCATATGTTTCGCATGGATTTGAAGCTAACTCGTTTATTTCGCATGCAGTTGAAGATAAGTCATGCATACCACAAGTATTTGAAGATAAACCATTTTATTCCCATGGATTTGAAGCTATGCCTTCTACTTCGCATTGATTTGGAGCTAAATCATGTGTTTCGCATGGATTTAAAGCTAACTCGTTGTTTCGCATGCAGTTGAAGCTAAATCATGTATGACACAAGTGTTTGAAGCTAAACCATTTGTTTCGCATGGATTCAAAGATAACCCTTCTACTTCGCATTGATTTGAAGCTAAATCATGTGTTGCGCATGGATTTGAAGCTAACTCGTTTGTTTCGCATGCAGTTGAAGCTAAATCATGTATATCACAAGTGTTTGAAGCTAAATCATTTGTTTCGCATGGATTCGAAGATAACCCTTCTACTTCGCATTGATTTGAAGCTAAATCATGTGTTTCGCATGGATTTGAAGCAAAGCCTTCTACTTCGCATTGATTTGGAGTTAAATCATGTGTTTCGCAAGGATTTAAAGCTAACTCGTTGTTTCGCAAGCAGCTGAAGCTAAATCATGTATATCACAAGTGTTTGAAGCTAAACCATTTGATTAGCATGGATTCGAAGATCACCCCTCTCCTTCGCATTGATTTGAAGATAATCATGTGTTTCGCATGGATTTGAAGCTAACTCGTTTGTTTCGCATGCAGTTGAAGATAAGTAATGCATATCACAAGTATTTGAAGATAAACCATTTGATTCCCATGGATTTGAAGCTATGCCTTCTACTTCGCATTGATTTGGAGCTAAATCACGTGTTTCGCATGGATTTAAAGCTAACTCGTTTGTATCGCATGCAGTTGAAGCTAAATCATGTATATCACAATTGTTTGAAGCTAAATCATTTGTTTCGCATGGATTTGAACATAAGCCTCCTACTTCGCATTGATTTGATGCTAAATCATGTGTTTCGCATGGATTTGAAGCTAACCCGTTTATATCGCATGCAGTTGAAGCTAAATCATGTATTTCACAAGTATTTGAAGCTAAAACATTTGATTCGCATGGATTTGAAACTCAGCATTCTACTTCGCATTGATTTGAATCTAAATCATGTGTTCCGCTTGGATTTTAAGCTAACTCGTTTGTATCACATGCAGTTGAAGTTAAATCATGTATATCACAAGTATTTGAAGCTAAACCGTTTGATTCGCATGGATTTGAAGCTAATCCTTCTACCTCGCATTGATTTGAAGATAAATAATGTGTTCCGCTTGGATTTTAAGCTAACTCGTTTGTATCACATGCAGTTGAAGTTAAATCATGTATATCACAATTATTTGAAGCTAACCCATTTTATTCCCATGGATTTAAAGCTATGCCTTCTACTTCGCATTGATTTGATGTTAAATCATATGTCTCGCATGGATTTGAAGCTATCGCGTTTGTGTCGCATGCACTTGAATATAAATCAAGTATATCACAAGTATTTGAAACTAAACCGTTTGATTCGCATGGATTTGAAGCTAAGCCTTCTACCTCGCAATGATTTGAAGATAAATAATGTGTTTCGCTTGGATTTGAAGCTCAGCCTTCTACTTCGTATTGATTTGAAGCTAAACAATGTGTTTCGCTTGGATTTTAAGCTAACTCGTTTGTTTCACATGCAGTTGAAGTTAAATCATGAATATCACAAGTATTTGAAGCTAAACGGTTTGATTCGCATCGATTTGAAGATAATCCTCTTTACTTCGCATTGATTTGGAGCTAAATCATGTGTTTCGCATGGATTTGAAGCTAACACGTTAGTTTCGCATGCTGTTGAAGTTAAATCATGAATATCACAAGTATTTGAAGCTAAACGGTTTGATTCGCATGGATTTGAAGATAATCCTCTTTACTTCGCATTGATTTGGAGCTAAATCATGTGTTTCGCATGGATTTGAAGTTAACACGTTTGTTTCGCATGCTGTTGAAGTTAAATCATGTATATCACAAGTATTTGAATCTAAACAATCTATTTCGTGTGGATTCGGAGATCAGCCTTCTACTTCGCATTGATTTGAAACGAAATCATATGCTTCGCTTGGATTTGAAGCTAACTCGTTTGTTTCGCAAGCTGTTGAAGCTAAATCATGTATATCACAAGTATTTGAAGCTAAACCATTTGATTCCCATGGATTTGAAGCTATGCCTTCTACTTCGCATTGATTTGGAGCTAAATCATGTGTTTCGCATGGATTTGAAGCTAACTCGTTTGTTTCGCATGCTGTTGAAGCTAAATCATATATATCACAAGTATTTGAAGCTAAACCATTTGTTTCGCATGGATTCGAAGATAACCCTTCTACTTCGCATTGATTTGAAGGTAAATCATGTGTTGCGCATGGATTAGAAGCTAACTCGTTTGTTTCGCATGCAGTTGAAGATAAGTCATGCATATCACAAGTATTTGAAGATAAACCATTTGATTCCCATGGATTTGATTCTATGCCTTCTACTTCGCATTGTTTGGAGCTAAATCATGTGTTTCGCATGGATTTGAAGCTAACTCGTTTGTTTCGCATGCTGTTGAAGCTGAATCATGTATATCACAAGTATTTGAAGGTAAACCATTTGTTTCGCATTGATTCAAAGATCAGTCTTCCACTTCGCATTGATTTGAAGCTAAATCATGTGTTTCGCATGGATTTGAAGCTAACTCCTTTGTTTCGCATGCAGTTGATGCTGAATCATGTATATCGCAAGTATTTGCAGCTAAACCATTTGTTTCGCATGGATTCGTAGATAAGCCTTCTACTTCCCATCAATTTGAAGCTAAATCATGTTTTTCGCATGGATTTGAAGCAAAGCCTTCTACTTCGCATTGATTTGAAGATAATCATGTGTTTAGCAAGGATTTGAAGCTAACTCGTTTGTTTCGCATGCAGTTGATGCTAAATCATGTATATCACAAGTATTTGAAGCTAAACCATTTGTTTCGCATGGATTCGAACATCAGCCTTCTGCTTCGCATTGATTTGATGTTAAATCATATGTTTCGCATGGATTTGAAGCTAACTCGTTTATTTCGCATGCAGTTGAAGATAAGTCATGCATACCACAAGTATTTGAAGATAAACCATTTTATTCCCATGGATTTGAAGCTATGCCTTCTACTTCGCATTGATTTGGAGCTAAATCATGTGTTTCGCATGGATTTAAAGCTAACTCGTTGTTTCGCATGCAGTTGAAGCTAAATCATGTATGACACAAGTGTTTGAAGCTAAACCATTTGTTTCGCATGGATTCAAAGATAACCCTTCTACTTCGCATTGATTTGAAGCTAAATCATGTGTTGCGCATGGATTTGAAGCTAACTCGTTTGTTTCGCATGCAGTTGAAGCTAAATCATGTATATCACAAGTGTTTGAAGCTAAATCATTTGTTTCGCATGGATTCGAAGATAACCCTTCTACTTCGCATTGATTTGAAGCTAAATCATGTGTTTCGCATGGATTTGAAGCAAAGCCTTCTACTTCGCATTGATTTGGAGTTAAATCATGTGTTTCGCAAGGATTTAAAGCTAACTCGTTGTTTCGCAAGCAGCTGAAGCTAAATCATGTATATCACAAGTGTTTGAAGCTAAACCATTTGATTAGCATGGATTCGAAGATCACCCCTCTCCTTCGCATTGATTTGAAGATAATCATGTGTTTCGCATGGATTTGAAGCTAACTCGTTTGTTTCGCATGCAGTTGAAGATAAGTAATGCATATCACAAGTATTTGAAGATAAACCATTTGATTCCCATGGATTTGAAGCTATGCCTTCTACTTCGCATTGATTTGGAGCTAAATCACGTGTTTCGCATGGATTTAAAGCTAACTCGTTTGTATCGCATGCAGTTGAAGCTAAATCATGTATATCACAATTGTTTGAAGCTAAATCATTTGTTTCGCATGGATTTGAACATAAGCCTCCTACTTCGCATTGATTTGATGCTAAATCATGTGTTTCGCATGGATTTGAAGCTAACCCGTTTATATCGCATGCAGTTGAAGCTAAATCATGTATTTCACAAGTATTTGAAGCTAAAACATTTGATTCGCATGGATTTGAAACTCAGCATTCTACTTCGCATTGATTTGAATCTAAATCATGTGTTCCGCTTGGATTTTAAGCTAACTCGTTTGTATCACATGCAGTTGAAGTTAAATCATGTATATCACAAGTATTTGAAGCTAAACCGTTTGATTCGCATGGATTTGAAGCTAATCCTTCTACCTCGCATTGATGTGAAGATAAATAATGTGTTCCGCTTGGATTTTAAGCTAACTCGTTTGTATCACATGCAGTTGAAGTTAAATCATGTATATCACAATTATTTGAAGCTAACCCATTTTATTCCCATGGATTTAAAGCTATGCCTTCTACTTCGCATTGATTTGATGTTAAATCATATGTCTCGCATGGATTTGAAGCTATCGCGTTTGTTTCGCATGCACTTGAATATAAATCAAGTATATCACAAGTATTTGAAACTAAACCGTTTGATTCGCATGGATTTGAAGCTAAGCCTTCTACCTCGCAATGATTTGAAGATAAATAATGTGTTTCGCTTGGATTTGAAGCTCAGCCTTCTACTTCGTATTGATTTGAAGCTAAACAATGTGTTTCGCTTGGATTTTAAGCTAACTCGTTTGTTTCACATGCAGTTGAAGTTAAATCATGAATATCACAAGTATTTGAAGCTAAACGGTTTGATTCGCATCGATTTGAAGATAATCCTCTTTACTTCGCATTGATTTGGAGCTAAATCATGTGTTTCGCATGGATTTGAAGCTAACTCGTTTGTTTCGCATGCTGTTGAAGCTAAATCATATATATCACAAGTATTTGAAGCTAAACCATTTGTTTCGCATTGATTCAAAGATCTGTCTTCCACTTCGCATTGATTTGAAGCTAAATCATGTGTTTCGCATGGATTTGAAGATAACTCGTTTTTATTTCGCATGCAGTTGAAGTTAAATCATGAATATCACAAGTATTTGAAGCTAAACGGTTTGATTCGCATCGATTTGAAGATAATCCTCTTTACTTCGCATTGATTTGGAGCTAAATCATGTGTTTCGCATGGATTTGAAGCTAACACATTAGTTTCGCATGCTGTTGAAGTTAAATCATGAATATCACAAGTATTTGAAGCTAAACGGTTTGATTCGCATGGATTTGAAGATAATCCTCTTTACTTCGCATTGATTTGGAGCTAAATCATGTGTTTCGCATGGATTTGAAGCTAACACGTTTGTTTCGCATGCTGTTGAAGTTAAATCATGTATATCACAAGTATTTGAATCTAAACAATCTGTTTCGTGTGGATTCGGAGATCAGCCTTCTACTTCGCATTGATTTGAAACGAAATCATATGCTTCGCTTGGATTTGAAGCTAACTCGTTTGTTTCGCAAGCTGTTGAAGCTAAATCATGTATATCACAAGTATTTGAAGCTAAACCATTTGATTCCCATGGATTTGAAGCTATGCCTTCTACTTCGCATTGATTTGGAGCTAAATCATGTGTTTCGCATGGATTTGAAGCTAACTCGTTCGTTTCGCATGCTGTTGTAACTAAATCATATATATCACAAGTATTTGAAGCTAAACCATTTGTTTCGCATGGATTCGAAGATAATCCTTCTTCTTCGCATTGGTTTGAAGCTAAATCATGTGTTTCGCATGGATTTGAAGCTAACTCGTTTGTTTCGCATGCAGTTGAAGCTAAATCATGTATATCACAAGTGTTTGAAGCTAAACCATTTGTTTCGCATGGATTCGAAGATAACCCTTCTACTTCGCATTGATTTGAAGCTAAATCATGTGTTTCGCATGGATTTGAAGCAAAGCCTTCTACTTCGCATTGATTTGGAGCTAAATCATGTGTTTCGCATAGATTTAAATCTAACTCGTTTGTTTCGCATGCAATTGAAGCTAAATCATGTATATCACAAGTATTTGAAGCTAAACCATTTTATTCCCATGGATTTGAAGCTATGCCTTCTACTTCGCATTGATTTGAAGCTAAATCATGTGTTTCGCATGGATTTGAAGCAAAGCCTTCTACTTCGCATTGATTTGGAGTTAAATCATGTGTTTCGCATGGATTTAAAGCTGACTCGTTGTTTCGCATGCAGTTGAAGCTAAATCATGTATATCACAAGTGTTTGAAGCTAAACCATTTGTTTCGCATGGATTCGAAGATAAGCCTTCTACTTCGCATTGATTTGAAGGTAAATCATGTGTTGCGCATGGATTAGAAGCTAACTCGTTTGTTTCGCATGCAGTTGAAGATAAGTCATGCATATCACAAGTATTTGAAGATAAACCATTTGATTCCCATGCATTTGAAGCTATGCCTTCTACTTCGCATTGATTTGGAGCTAAATCATGTGTTTCGCATGGATTTGAAGATAACTCGTTTGTTTCGCATGCAGTTGATGCTGAATCATGTATATCGCAAGTATTTGCAGCTAAACCATTTGTTTCGCATGGATTCGTAGATAAGCCTTCTACTTCCCATCAATTTGAAGCTAAATCATGTTTTTCGCATGGATTTGAAGCAAAGCATTCTACTTCGCATTGATTTGAAGATAATCATGTGTTTCGCAAGGATTTGAAGCTAACTCGTTTCTTTCGCATGCAGTTGATGCTAAATCATGTATATCACAAGTATTTGAAGCTAAACCATTTGTTTCGCATGGATTCGAACATCAGCCTTCTGCTTCGCATTGATTTGATGTTAAATCATATGTCTCGCATGGATTTGAAGCTATCGCGTTTGTTTCGCATGCACTTGAATATAAATCAAGTATATCACAAGTTTTTGAAACTAAACCGTTTGATTCGCATGGATTTGAAGCTAAGCCTTCTACCTCGCAATGATTTGAAGATAAATAATGTGTTTCGCTTGGATTTGAAGCTCAGCCTTCTACTTCGTATTGATTTGAAGCTAAACAATGTGTTTCGCTTGGATTTTAAGCTAACTCGTTTGTTTCACATGCAGTTGAAGTTAAATCATGAATATCACAAGTATTTGAAGCTAAACGGTTTGATTCGCATGGATTTGAAGCTATGCCTTCTACTTCGCATTGATTTGAAGCTAAATCATGTGTTTCGCATGGATTTGAAGCAAAGCCTTCTACTTCGCATTGATTTGGAGTTAAATCATGTGTTTCGCATGGATTTAAAGCTAACTCGTTGTTTCGCATGCAGTTGAAGCTAAATCATGTACATCACAAGTATTTGAAGCTAAACCATTTGTTTCGCATGGATTCGAACATCAGCCTTCTGCTTCGCACTGATTTGATGTTAAATCATATGTTTCGCATGGATTTGAAGCTAACTCGTTTGTTTCGCATGCAGTTGAAGATAAGTCATGCATACCACAAGTATTTGAAGATAAACCATTTTATTCCCATGGATTTGAAGATATGCCTTCTACTTCGCATTGATTTGGAGCTAAATCATGTGTTTCGCATGGATTTAAAGCTAACTCGTTGTTTCGCATGCAGTTGAAGCTAAATCATGTATGACACAAGTGTTTGAAGCTAAACCATTTGTTTCGCATGGATTCAAAGATAACCCTTCTACTTCGCATTGATTTGAAGCTAAATCATGTGTTGCGCATGGATTTGAAGCTAACTCGTTTGTTTCGCATGCAGTTGAAGCTAAATCATGTATATCACAAGGGTTTGAAGCTAAATCATTTGTTTCGCATGGATTCGAAGATAACCCTTCTACTTCGCATTGATTTGAAGCTAAATCATGTGTTTCGCATGGATTTGAAGCAAAGCCTTCCACTTCGCATTGATTTGGAGTTAAATCATGTGTTTCGCAAGGATTTAAAGCTGACTCGTTGTTTCGCAAGCAGCTGAAGCTAAATCATGTATATCACAAGTGTTTGAAGCTAAACCATTTGATTAGCATGGATTTGAAGCTATGCCTTCTACTTCGCATTGATTTGAAGCTAAATCATGTGTTTCGCATGGATTTGAAGCAAAGCCTTCTACTTCGCATTGATTTGGAGTTAAATCATGTGTTTCGCATGGATTTAAAGCTAACTCGTTGTTTCGCATGCAGTTGAAGCTAAATCATGTATATCACAAGTGTTTGAAGCTAAACCATTTGTTTCGCATGGATTCGAAGATAAGCCTTCTACTTCGCATTGATTTGAAGGTAAATCATGTGTTGCGCATGGATTAGAAGCTAACTCGTTTGTTTCGCATGCAGTTGAAGATAAGTCATGCATATCACAAGTATTTGAAGATAAACCATTTGATTCCCATGGATTTGAAGCTATGCCTTCTACTTCGCATTGATTTGGAGCTAAATCACGTGTTTCGCATGGATTTAAAGCTAACTCGTTTGTATCGCATGCAGTTGAAGCTAAATCATGTATATCACAATTGTTTGAAGCTAAATCATTTGTCTCGCATGGATTTGAACATAAGCCTCCTACTTCGCATTGATTTGATGCTAAACCATGTGTTTCGCATGGATTTGAAGCTAACCCGTTTATATCGCATGCAGTTGAAGCTAAATCATGTATATCACAAGTATTTGAAGCTAAAACATTTGATTCGCATGGATTTGAAACTCAGCATTCTACTTCGCATTGATTTGAATCTAAATCATGTGTTCCGCTTGGATTTTAAGCTAACTCGTTTGTATCACATGCAGTTGAAGTTAAATCATGTATATCACAAGTATTTGAAGCTAAACCGTTTGATTCGCATGGATTTGAAGCTAATCCTTCTACCTCGCATTGATTTGAAGATAAATAATGTGTTCCGCTTGGATTTTAAGCTAACTCGTTTGTATCACATGCAGTTGAAGTTAAATCATGTATATCACAATTATTTGAAGCTAACCCATTTTATTCCCATGGATTTAAAGCTATGCCTTCTACTTCGCATTGATTTGATGTTAAATCATATGTCTCGCATGGATTTGAAGCTATCGCGTTTGTTTCGCATGTACTTGAATATAAATCAAGTATATCACAAGTATTTGAAACTAAACCGTTTGATTCGCATGGATTTGAAGCTAAGCCTTCTACCTCGCAATGATTTGAAGATAAATAATGTGTTTCGCTTGGATTTGAAGCTCAGCCTTCTACTTCGTATTGATTTGAAGCTAAACAATGTGTTTCGCTTGGATTTTAAGCTAACTCGTTTGTTTCACATGCAGTTGAAGTTAAATCATGAATATCACAAGTATTTGAAGCTAAACGGTTTGATTCGCATCGATTTGAAGATAATCCTCTTTACTTCGCATTGATTTGGAGCTAAATCATGTGTTGCGCATGGATTAGAAGCTAACTCGTTTGTTTCGCATGCAGTTGAAGATAAGTCATGCATATCACAAGTATTTGAAGATAAACCATTTGATTCCCATGGATTTGAAGCTATGCCTTCTACTTCGCATTGATTTGGAGCTAAATCACGTGTTTCGCATGGATTTAAAGCTAACTCGTTTGTATCGCATGCAGTTGAAGCTAAATCATGTAAATCACAATTGTTTGAAGCTAAATCATTTGTTTCGCATGGATTTGAACATAAGCCTCCTACTTCGCATTGATTTGATGCTAAACCATGTGTTTCGCATGGATTTGAAGCTAACCCGTTTATATCGCATGCAGTTGAAGCTAAATCATGTATATCACAAGTATTTGAAGCTAAAACATTTGATTCGCATGGATTTGAAACTCAGCATTCTACTTCGCATTGATTTGAATCTAAATCATGTGTTCCGCTTGGATTTTAAGCTAACTCGTTTGTATCACATGCAGTTGAAGTTAAATCATGTATATCACAAGTATTTGAAGCTAAACCGTTTGATTCGCATGGATTTGAAGCTAATCCTTCTACCTCGCATTGATTTGAAGATAAATAATGTGTTCCGCTTGGATTTTAAGCTAACTCGTTTGTATCACATGCAGTTGAAGTTAAATCATGTATATCACAATTATTTGAAGCTAACCCATTTTATTCCCATGGATTTAAAGCTATGCCTTCTACTTCGCATTGATTTGATGTTAAATCATATGTCTCGCATGGATTTGAAGCTATCGCGTTTGTTTCGCATGCACTTGAATATAAATCAAGTATATCACAAGTATTTGAAACTAAACCGTTTGATTCGCATGGATTTGAAGCTAAGCCTTCTACCTCGCAATGATTTGAAGATAAATAATGTGTTTCGCTTGGATTTGAAGCTCAGCCTTCTACTTCGTATTGATTTGAAGCTAAACAATGTGTTTCGCTTGGATTTTAAGCTAACTCGTTTGTTTCACATGCAGTTGAAGTTAAATCATGAATATCACAAGTATTTGAAGCTAAACGGTTTGATTCGCATCGATTTGAAGATAATCCTCTTTACTTCGCATTGATTTGGAGCTAAATCATGTGTTTCGCATGGATTTGAAGCTAACACATTAGTTTCGCATGCTGTTGAAGTTAAATCATGAATATCACAAGTATTTGAAGCTAAACGGTTTGATTCGCATGGATTTGAAGATAATCCTCTTTACTTCGCATTGATTTGGAGCTAAATCATGTGTTTCGCATGGATTTGAAGCTAACACGTTTGTTTCGCATGCTGTTGAAGTTAAATCATGTATATCACAAGTATTTGAATCTAAACAATCTGTTTCGTGTGGATTCGGAGATCAGCCTTCTACTTCGCATTGATTTGAAATGAAATCATATGCTTCGCTTGGATTTGAAGCTAACTCGTTTGTTTCGCAAGCTGTTGAAGCTAAATCATGTATATCACAAGTATTTGAAGCTAAACCATTTGATTCCCATGGATTTGAAGCTATGCCTTCTACTTCGCATTGATTTGGAGCTAAATCATGTGTTTCGCATGGATTTGAAGCTAACTCGTTCGTTTCGCATGCTGTTGTAGCTAAATCATGTATATCACAAGTATTTGAAGCTAAACCATTTGTTTCGCATGGATTCGAAGATAATCCTTCTTCTTCGCATTGGTTTGAAGCTAAATCATGTGTTTCGCATGGATTTGAAGCTAACTCGTTTGTTTCGCATGCAGTTGAAGCTAAATCATGTATATCACAAGTGTTTGAAGCTAAACCATTTGTTTCGCATGGATACGAAGATAACCCTTCTACTTCGCATTGATTTGAAGCTAAATCATGTGTTTCGCATGGATTTGAAGCAAAGCCTTCTACTTCGCATTGATTTGGAGCTAAATCATGTGTTTCGCATAGATTTAAAGCTAACTCGTTTGTTTCGCATGCAATTGAAGCTAAATCATGTATATCACAAGTATTTGAAGCTAAACCATTTTATTCCCATGGATTTGAAGCTATGCCTTCTACTTCGCATTGATTTGAAGCTAAATCATGTGTTTCGCATGGATTTGAAGCAAAGCCTTCTACTTCGCATTGATTTGGAGTTAAATGATGTGTTTCGCATGGATTTAAAGCTAACTCGTTGTTTCGCATGCAGTTGAAGCTAAATCATGTATATCACAAGTGTTTGAAGCTAAACCATTTGTTTCGCATGGATTCGAAGATAACCCTTCTACTTCGCATTGATTTGAAGGTAAATCATGTGTTGCGCATGGATTAGAAGCTAACTCGTTTGTTTCGCATGCAGTTGAAGATAAGTCATGCATATCACAAGTATTTGAAGATAAACCATTTGATTCCCATGCATTTGAAGCTATGCCTTCTACTTCGCATTGATTTGGAGCTAAATCATGTGTTTCGCATGGATTTGAAGCTAACTCGTTTGTTTCGCATGCTGTTGAAGCTGAATCATGTATATCACAAGTATTTGAAGGTAAAC
The DNA here is from genome assembly GCF_051020955.1 of Megalopta genalis. Lineage (NCBI taxonomy): Eukaryota > Metazoa > Arthropoda > Insecta > Hymenoptera > Halictidae > Megalopta > Megalopta genalis. Next base: position 225,894 of record NW_027476209.1, on the reverse strand, counting down.
CATTTGTTTCGCATTGATTCAAAGATCAGTCTTCCACTTCGCATTGATTTGAAGCTAAATCATGTGTTTCGCATGGATTTGAAGCTAACTCGTTTGTTTCGCATGCAGTTGATGCTGAATCATGTATATCGCAAGTATTTGCAGCTAAACCATTTGTTTCGCATGGATTTGTAGATAAGCCTTCTACTTCCCATCAATTTGAAGCTAAATCATGTTTTTCGCATGGATTTGAAGCAAAGCCTTCTACTTCGCATTGATTTGAAGATAATCATGTGTTTCGCAAGGATTTGAAGCTAACTCGTTTCTTTCGCATGCAGTTGATGCTAAATCATGTATATCACAAGTATTTGAAGCTAAACCATTTGTTTCGCATGGATTCGAACATCAGCCTTCTGCGTCGCATTGATTTGATGTTAAATCATATGTTTCGCATGGATTTGAAGCTAACTCGTTTGTTTCGCATGCAGTTGAAGATAAGTCATGCATACCACAAGTATTTGAAGATAAACCATTTTATTCCCATGGATTTGAAGATATGCCTTCTACTTCGCATTGATTTGGAGCTAAATCATGTGTTTCGCATGGATTTAAAGCTAACTCGTTGTTTCGCATGCAGTTGAAGCTAAATCATGTATGACACAAGTGTTTGAAGCTAAACCATTTGTTTCGCATGGATTCAAAGATAACCCTTCTACTTCGCATTGATTTGAAGCTAAATCATGTGTTGCGCATGGATTTGAAGCTAACTCGTTTGTTTCGCATGCAGTTGAAGCTAAATCATGTATATCACAAGGGTTTGAAGCTAAATCATTTGTTTCGCATGGATTCGAAGATAACCCTTCTACTTCGCATTGATTTGAAGCTAAATCATGTGTTTCGCATGGATTTGAAGCAAAGCCTTCTACTTCGCATTGATTTGGAGTTAAATCATGTGTTTCGCAAGGATTTAAAGCTGACTCGTTGTTTCGCAAGCAGCTGAAGCTAAATCATGTATATCACAAGTGTTTGAAGCTAAACCATTTGATTAGCATGGATTCGAAGATCACCCCTCTCCTTCGCATTGATTTGAAGATAATCATGTGTTTCGCATGGATTTGAAGCAAAGCCTTCTACTTCGCATTGATTTGGAGTTAAATCATGTGTTTCGCATGGATTTAAAGCTAACTCGTTGTTTCGCATGCAGTTGAAGCTAAATCATGTATATCACAAGTGTTTGAAGCTAAACCATTTGTTTCGCATGGATTCGAAGATAACCCTTCTACTTCGCATTGATTTGAAGGTAAATCATGTGTTGCGCATGGATTAGAAGCTAACTCGTTTGTTTCGCATGCAGTTGAAGATAAGTCATGCATATCACAAGTATTTGAAGATAAACCATTTGATTCCCATGCATTTGAAGCTATGCCTTCTACTTCGCATTGATTTGGAGCTAAATCACGTGTTTCGCATGGATTTAAAGCTAACTCGTTTGTTTCACATGCAGTTGAAGTTAAATCATGAATATCACAAGTATTTGAAGCTAAACGGTTTGATTCGCATCGATTTGAAGATAATCCTCTTTACTTCGCATTGATTTGGAGCTAAATCATGTGTTTCGCATGGATTTGAAGCTAACACATTAGTTTCGCATGCTGTTGAAGTTAAATCATGAATATCACAAGTATTTGAAGCTAAACGGTTTGATTCGCATGGATTTGAAGATAATCCTCTTTACTTCGCATTGATTTGGAGCTAAATCATGTGTTTCGCATGGATTTGAAGCTAACACGTTTGTTTCGCATGCTGTTGAAGTTAAATCATGTATATCACAAGTATTTGAATCTAAACAATCTGTTTCGTGTGGATTCGGAGATCAGCCTTCTACTTCGCATTGATTTGAAACGAAATCATATGCTTCGCTTGGATTTGAAGCTAACTCGTTTGTTTCGCAAGCTGTTGAAGCTAAATCATGTATATCACAAGTATTTGAAGCTAAACCATTTGATTCCCATGGATTTGAAGCTATGCCTTCTACTTCGCATTGATTTGGAGCTAAATCATGTGTTTCGCATGGATTTGAAGCTAACTCGTTCGTTTCGCATGCTGTTGTAGCTAAATCATGTATATCACAAGTATTTGAAGCTAAACCATTTGTTTCGCATGGATTCGAAGATAATCCTTCTTCTTCGCATTGGTTTGAAGCTAAATCATGTGTTTCGCATGGATTTGAAGCTAACTCGTTTGTTTCGCATGCAGTTGAAGCTAAATCATGTATATCACAAGTGTTTGAAGCTAAACCATTTGTTTCGCATGGATACGAAGATAACCCTTCTACTTCGCATTGTTTTGATGTTAAATCATATGTCTCGCATGGATTTGAAGCTATCGCGTTTGTTTCGCATGTACTTGAATATAAATCAAGTATATCACAAGTATTTGAAACTAAACCGTTTGATTCGCATGGATTTGAAGCTAAGCCTTCTACCTCGCAATGATTTGAAGATAAATAATGTGTTTCGCTTGGATTTGAAGCTCAGCCTTCTACTTCGTATTGATTTGAAGCTAAACAATGTGTTTCGCTTGGATTTTAAGCTAACTCGTTTGTTTCACATGCAGTTGAAGTTAAATCATGAATATCACAAGTATTTGAAGCTAAACGGTTTGATTCGCATCGATTTGAAGATAATCCTCTTTACTTCGCATTGATTTGGAGCTAAATCATGTGTTGCGCATGGATTAGAAGCTAACTCGTTTGTTTCGCATGCAGTTGAAGATAAGTCATGCATATCACAAGTATTTGAAGATAAACCATTTGATTCCCATGGATTTGAAGCTATGCCTTCTACTTCGCATTGATTTGGAGCTAAATCACGTGTTTCGCATGGATTTAAAGCTAACTCGTTTGTATCGCATGCAGTTGAAGCTAAATCATGTAAATCACAATTGTTTGAAGCTAAATCATTTGTTTCGCATGGATTTGAACATAAGCCTCCTACTTCGCATTGATTTGATGCTAAACCATGTGTTTCGCATGGATTTGAAGCTAACCCGTTTATATCGCATGCAGTTGAAGCTAAATCATGTATATCACAAGTATTTGAAGCTAAAACATTTGATTCGCATGGATTTGAAACTCAGCATTCTACTTCGCATTGATTTGAATCTAAATCATGTGTTCCGCTTGGATTTTAAGCTAACTCGTTTGTATCACATGCAGTTGAAGTTAAATCATGTATATCACAAGTATTTGAAGCTAAACCGTTTGATTCGCATGGATTTGAAGCTAATCCTTCTACCTCGCATTGATTTGAAGATAAATAATGTGTTCCGCTTGGATTTTAAGCTAACTCGTTTGTATCACATGCAGTTGAAGTTAAATCATGTATATCACAATTATTTGAAGCTAACCCATTTTATTCCCATGGATTTAAAGCTATGCCTTCTACTTCGCATTGATTTGATGTTAAATCATATGTCTCGCATGGATTTGAAGCTATCGCGTTTGTTTCGCATGCACTTGAATATAAATCAAGTATATCACAAGTATTTGAAACTAAACCGTTTGATTCGCATGGATTTGAAGCTAAGCCTTCTACCTCGCAATGATTTGAAGATAAATAATGTGTTTCGCTTGGATTTGAAGCTCAGCCTTCTACTTCGTATTGATTTGAAGCTAAACAATGTGTTTCGCTTGGATTTTAAGCTAACTCGTTTGTTTCACATGCAGTTGAAGTTAAATCATGAATATCACAAGTATTTGAAGCTAAACGGTTTGATTCGCATCGATTTGAAGATAATCCTCTTTACTTCGCATTGATTTGGAGCTAAATCATGTGTTTCGCATGGATTTGAAGCTAACACATTAGTTTCGCATGCTGTTGAAGTTAAATCATGAATATCACAAGTATTTGAAGCTAAACGGTTTGATTCGCATGGATTTGAAGATAATCCTCTTTACTTCGCATTGATTTGGAGCTAAATCATGTGTTTCGCATGGATTTGAAGCTAACACGTTTGTTTCGCATGCTGTTGAAGTTAAATCATGTATATCACAAGTATTTGAATCTAAACAATCTGTTTCGTGTGGATTCGGAGATCAGCCTTCTACTTCGCATTGATTTGAAACGAAATCATATGCTTCGCTTGGATTTGAAGCTAACTCGTTTGTTTCGCAAGCTGTTGAAGCTAAATCATGTATATCACAAGTATTTGAAGCTAAACCATTTGATTCCCATGGATTTGAAGCTATGCCTTCTACTTCGCATTGATTTGGAGCTAAATCATGTGTTTCGCATGGATTTGAAGCTAACTCGTTCGTTTCGCATGCTGTTGTAGCTAAATCATGTATATCACAAGTATTTGAAGCTAAACCATTTGTTTCGCATGGATTCGAAGATAATCCTTCTTCTTCGCATTGGTTTGAAGCTAAATCATGTGTTTCGCATGGATTTGAAGCTAACTCGTTTGTTTCGCATGCAGTTGAAGCTAAATCATGTATATCACAAGTGTTTGAAGCTAAACCATTTGTTTCGCATGGATACGAAGATAACCCTTCTACATCGCATTGATTTGAAGCTAAATCATGTGTTTCGCATGGATTTGAAGCAAAGCCTTCTACTTCGCATTGATTTGGAGCTAAATCATGTGTTTCGCATAGATTTAAAGCTAACTCGTTTGTTTCGCATGCAATTGAAGCTAAATCATGTATATCACAAGTATTTGAAGCTAAACCATTTTATTCCCATGGATTTGAAGCTATGCCTTCTACTTCGCATTGATTTGAAGCTAAATCATGTGTTTCGCATGGATTTGAAGCAAAGCCTTCTACTTCGCATTGATTTGGAGTTAAATGATGTGTTTCGCATGGATTTAAAGCTAACTCGTTGTTTCGCATGCAGTTGAAGCTAAATCATGTATATCACAAGTGTTTGAAGCTAAACCATTTGTTTCGCATGGATTCGAAGATAACCCTTCTACTTCGCATTGATTTGAAGGTAAATCATGTGTTGCGCATGGATTAGAAGCTAACTCGTTTGTTTCGCATGCAGTTGAAGATAAGTCATGCATATCACAAGTATTTGAAGATAAACCATTTGATTCCCATGCATTTGAAGCTATGCCTTCTACTTCGCATTGATTTGGAGCTAAATCATGTGTTTCGCATGGATTTGAAGCTAACTCGTTTGTTTCGCATGCTGTTGAAGCTGAATCATGTATATCACAAGTATTTGAAGGTAAACCATTTGTTTCGCATTGATTCAAATATCAGTCTTCCACTTCGCATTGATTTGAAGCTAAATCATGTGTTTCGCATGGATTTGAAGCTAACTCGTTTGTTTCGCATGCAGTTGATGCTGAATCATGTATATCGCAAGTATTTGCAGCTAAACCATTTGTTTCGCATGGATTTGTAGATAAGCCTTCTACTTCCCATCAATTTGAAGCTAAATCATGTTTTTCGCATGGATTTGAAGCAAAGCCTTCTACTTCGCATTGATTTGAAGATAATCATGTGTTTCGCAAGGATTTGAAGCTAACTCGTTTCTTTCGCATGCAGTTGATGCTAAATCATGTATATCACAAGTATTTGAAGCTAAACCATTTGTTTCGCATGGATTCGAACATCAGCCTTCTGCGTCGCATTGATTTGATGTTAAATCATATGTTTCGCATGGATTTGATGCTAACTCGTTTGTTTCGCATGCAGTTGAAGATAAGTCATGCATACCACAAGTATTTGAAGATAAACCATTTTATTCCCATGGATTTGAAGATATGCCTTCTACTTCGCATTGATTTGGAGCTAAATCATGTGTTTCGCATGGATTTAAAGCTAACTCGTTGTTTCGCATGCAGTTGAAGCTAAATCATGTATGACACAAGTGTTTGAAGCTAAACCATTTGTTTCGCATGGATTCAAAGATAACCCTTCTACTTCGCATTGATTTGAAGCTAAATCATGTGTTGCGCATGGATTTGAAGCTAACTCGTTTGTTTCGCATGCAGTTGAAGCTAAATCATGTATATCACAAGGGTTTGAAGCTAAATCATTTGTTTCGCATGGATTCGAAGATAACCCTTCTACTTCGCATTGATTTGAAGCTAAATCATGTGTTTCGCATGGATTTGAAGCAAAGCCTTCTACTTCGCATTGATTTGGAGTTAAATCATGTGTTTCGCAAGGATTTAAAGCTGACTCGTTGTTTCGCAAGCAGCTGAAGCTAAATCATGTATATCACAAGTGTTTGAAGCTAAACCATTTGATTAGCATGGATTCGAAGATCACCCCTCTCCTTCGCATTGATTTGAAGATAATCATGTGTTTCGCATGGATTTGAAGCAAAGCCTTCTACTTCGCATTGATTTGGAGTTAAATCATGTGTTTCGCATGGATTTAAAGCTAACTCGTTGTTTCGCATGCAGTTGAAGCTAAATCATGTATATCACAAGTGTTTGAAGCTAAACCATTTGTTTCGCATGGATTCGAAGATAACCCTTCTACTTCGCATTGATTTGAAGGTAAATCATGTGTTGCGCATGGATTAGAAGCTAACTCGTTTGTTTCGCATGCAGTTGAAGATAAGTCATGCATATCACAAGTATTTGAAGATAAACCATTTGATTCCCATGCATTTGAAGCTATGCCTTCTACTTCGCATTGATTTGGAGCTAAATCACGTGTTTCGCATGGATTTAAAGCTAACTCGTTTGTTTCACATGCAGTTGAAGTTAAATCATGAATATCACAAGTATTTGAAGCTAAACGGTTTGATTCGCATCGATTTGAAGATAATCCTCTTTACTTCGCATTGATTTGGAGCTAAATCATGTGTTTCGCATGGATTTGAAGCTAACACATTAGTTTCGCATGCTGTTGAAGTTAAATCATGAATATCACAAGTATTTGAAGCTAAACGGTTTGATTCGCATGGATTTGAAGATAATCCTCTTTACTTCGCATTGATTTGGAGCTAAATCATGTGTTTCGCATGGATTTGAAGCTAACACGTTTGTTTCGCATGCTGTTGAAGTTAAATCATGTATATCACAAGTATTTGAATCTAAACAATCTGTTTCGTGTGGATTCGGAGATCAGCCTTCTACTTCGCATTGATTTGAAACGAAATCATATGCTTCGCTTGGATTTGAAGCTAACTCGTTTGTTTCGCAAGCTGTTGAAGCTAAATCATGTATATCACAAGTATTTGAAGCTAAACCATTTGATTCCCATGGATTTGAAGCTATGCCTTCTACTTCGCATTGATTTGGAGCTAAATCATGTGTTTCGCATGGATTTGAAGCTAACTCGTTCGTTTCGCATGCTGTTGTAGCTAAATCATGTATATCACAAGTATTTGAAGCTAAACCATTTGTTTCGCATGGATTCGAAGATAATCCTTCTTCTTCGCATTGGTTTGAAGCTAAATCATGTGTTTCGCATGGATTTGAAGCTAACTCGTTTGTTTCGCATGCAGTTGAAGCTAAATCATGTATATCACAAGTGTTTGAAGCTAAACCATTTGTTTCGCATGGATACGAAGATAACCCTTCTACTTCGCATTGTTTTGAAGCTAAATCATGTGTTTCGCATGGATTTGAAGCAAAGCCTTCTACTTCGCATTGATTTGGAGCTAAATCATGTGTTTCGCATAGATTTAAAGCTAACTCGTTTGTTTCGCATGCAATTGAAGCTAAATCATGTATATCACAAGTATTTGAAGCTAAACCATTTTATTCCCATGGATTTGAAGCTATGCCTTCTACTTCGCATTGATTTGAAGCTAAATCATGTGTTTCGCATGGATTTGAAGCAAAGCCTTCTACTTCGCATTGATTTGGAGTTAAATCATGTGTTTCGCATGGATTTAAAGCTAACTCGTTGTTTCGCATGCAGTTGAAGCTAAATCATGTATATCACAAGTGTTTGAAGCTAAACCATTTGTTTCGCATGGATTCGAAGATAACCCTTCTACTTCGCATTGATTTGAAGGTAAATCATGTGTTGCGCATGGATTAGAAGCTAACTCGTTTGTTTCGCATGCAGTTGAAGATAAGTCATGCATATCACAAGTATTTGAAGATAAACCATTTGATTCCCATGCATTTGAAGCTATGCCTTCTACTTCGCATTGATTTGGAGCTAAATCATGTGTTTCGCATGGATTTGAAGCTAACTCGTTTGTTTCGCATGCTGTTGAAGCTGAATCATGTATATCACAAGTATTTGAAGGTAAACCATTTGTTTCGCATTGATTCAAAGATCAGTCTTCCACTTCGCATTGATTTGAAGCTAAATCATGTGTTTCGCATGGATTTGAAGCTAACTCGTTTGTTTCGCATGCAGTTGATGCTGAATCATGTATATCGCAAGTATTTGCAGCTAAACCATTTGTTTCGCATGGATTCGTAGATAAGCCTTCTACTTCCCATCAATTTGAAGCTAAATCATGTTTTTCGCATGGATTTGAAGCAAAGCCTTCTACTTCGCATTGATTTGAAGATAATCATGTGTTTCGCAAGGATTTGAAGCTAACTCGTTTCTTTCGCATGCAGTTGATGCTAAATCATGTATATCACAAGTATTTGAAGCTAAACCATTTGTTTCGCATGGATTCGAACATCAGCCTTCTGCTTCGCATTGATTTGATGTTAAATCATATGTTTCGCATGGATTTGAAGCTAACTCGTTTGTTTCGCATGCAGTTGAAGATAAGTCATGCATACCACAAGTATTTGAAGATAAACCATTTTATTCCCATGGATTTGAAGATATGCCTTCTACTTCGCATTGATTTGGAGCTAAATCATGTGTTTCGCATGGATTTAAAGCTAACTCGTTGTTTCGCATGCAGTTGAAGCTAAATCATGTATGACACAAGTGTTTGAAGCTAAACCATTTGTTTCGCATGGATTCAAAGATAACCCTTCTACTTCGCATTGATTTGAAGCTAAATCATGTGTTGCGCATGGATTTGAAGCTAACTCGTTTGTTTCGCATGCAGTTGAAGCTAAATCATGTATATCACAAGGGTTTGAAGCTAAATCATTTGTTTCGCATGGATTCGAAGATAACCCTTCTACTTCGCATTGATTTGAAGCTAAATCATGTGTTTCGCATGGATTTGAAGCAAAGCCTTCTACTTCGCATTGATTTGGAGTTAAATCATGTGTTTCGCAAGGATTTAAAGCTGACTCGTTGTTTCGCAAGCAGCTGAAGCTAAATCATGTATATCACAAGTGTTTGAAGCTAAACCATTTGATTAGCATGGATTCGAAGATCACCCCTCTCCTTCGCATTGATTTGAAGATAATCATGTGTTTCGCATGGATTTGAAGCTAACTCGTTTGTTTCGCATGTAGTTGAAGATAAGTAATGCATATCACAAGTATTTGAAGATAAACCATTTGATTCCCATGGATTTGAAGCTATGCCTTCTACTTCGCATTGATTTGGAGCTAAATCACGTGTTTCGCATGGATTTAAAGCTAACTCGTTTGTATCGCATGCAGTTGAAGCTAAATCATGTATATCACAATTGTTTGAAGCTAAATCATTTGTTTCGCATGGATTTGAACATAAGCCTCCTACTTCGCATTGATTTGATGCTAAATCATGTGTTTCGCATGGATTTGAAGCTAACCCGTTTATATCGCATGCAGTTGAAGCTAAATCATGTATATCACAAGTATTTGAAGCTAAACCGTTTGATTCGCATGGATTTGAAACTATATCATGTGTTCCGCTTGGATTTTAAGCTAACTCGTTTGTATCACATGCAGTTGAAGTTAAATCATGTATATCACAAGTATTTGAAGCTAAACCGTTTGATTCGCATGGATTTGAAGCTAAGCCTTCTACCTCGCATTGATTTGAAGATAAATAATGTGTTCCGCTTGGATTTTAAGCTAACTCGTTTGTATCACATGCAGTTGAAGTTAAATCATGTATATCACAAGTATTTGAAGCTAACCCATTTTATTCCCATGGATTTGAAGCTATGCCTTCTACTTCGCATTGATTTGATGTTAAATCATATGTCTCGCATGGATTTGAAGCTATCGCGTTTGTTTCGCATGCCCTTGAATATAAATCAAGTATATCACAAGTATTTGAAACTAAACCGTTTGAATCGCATGGATTTGAAGCTAAGCCTTCTACCTCGCATTGATTTGAGGATAAATAATGTGTTTCGCTTGGATTTTAAGCTAACTCGTTTGTTTCACATGCAGTTGAAGTTAAATCATGAATATCACAAGTATTTGAAGCTAAACCATTTGACTTCCATGCATTTGAAGCTATGCCTTCTACTTCGCATTGATTTGGAGCTAAATCATGTGTTTCGCATGGATTTGAAGCTATCTCGTTTGTTTCGCATGCTGTTGAAGCTAAATCATGTATATCACAAGTGTTTGAAGCTAAATCATTTGTTTCGCATGGATTCGATGATAACCCTTCTACTTCGCATTGATTTGAAGCTAAATCATGTGTTTCGCATGGATTTGAAGCTAACTCGTTTGTTTCGCATGCAGTTGATGCTGAGTCATGTATATCACAAGTATTTGCAGCTAAACCATTTGTTTCGCATGGATTCGTAGATAAGCCTTCTACTTCGCATCGATTTGCAGCTAAACCATTTGTTTCGCATGGATTCGTAGATAAGCCTTCTACTTCGCATCGATTTGAAGCTAAATCATGTGTTTCGCAAGGATTTGAAGCTAACTCGTTTGTTTCGCATGCAGTTGATGCTAAATCATGTTTATCACAAGTATTTGAAGCTAAACCATTTGTTTCGCATGGATTCGAACATCAGCCTTCTGCTTCGCATTGATTTGATGTTAAATCATATGTTTCGCATGGATTTGAAGCTAACTCGTTTGTTTCACATGCTGTTGAAGCTAAATCAAGTATATCACAAGTATTTGAAGCAAAACCATTTGATTCGAACGGATTTGATGATAACCCTTCTAGTTCGCATTGATTTGAATTTAAATCATGTTTTTCGCATGGATTTAAAGCTTACTCGTTGTTTCGCATGCAGTTGAAGCTAAATCATGTATAACACAAGTGTTTGAAGCTAAACCATTTGTTTCGCATGGATTCAAAGATAACCCTTCTACTTCGCATTGATTTGAAGCTAAATCATGTGTTGCGCATGGATTTGAAACTAACTCGTTTGTTTCGCATGCAGTTGAAGCTAAATCATGTATATCACAAGTGTTTGAAGCTAAACCATTTGTTTCGCATGGATTCGAAGATAACCCTTCTACTTCGCATTGATTTGAAGCTAAATCATGTGTTTCGCATGGATTTGAAGCAAAGCCTTCTACTTCGCAATGATTTGGAGCTAAATCATGTGTTTCGCATGGATTTAAAGCTAACTCGTTTGTTTCGCATGCAGTTGAAGCTAAATCATGTATATCACAAGTATTTGAAGCTAAACCATTTTATTCCCATGGATTTGAAGCTATGCCTTCTACTTCGCATTGATTTGGAGTTAAATCATGTGTTTCGCATGGATTTAAAGCTAACTCGTTTGTTTCGCATGCAGTTGATGCTAAATCATGTATATCACAAGTATTTGAAGCAAAACCATTTGTTTCGCATGGATTCGAACATCAGCCTTCTGCTTCGCATTGATTTGATGTTAAATCATATGTTTCGCATGGATTTGAAGCTAACTCGTTTATTTCGCATGCAGTTGAAGCTAAATCATGTATAACACAAGTGTTTGAAGCTAAACCATTTGTTTCGCATGGATTCAAAGATAACCCTTCTACTTCGCATTGATTTGAAAGTAAATCATGTGTTTCGCATGGATTTGAAGCAAAGCCTTCTACTTCGCATTGATTTGGAGTTAAATCGCGTGTTTCGCATGGATTTAAAGATAACTCGTTTGTATCGCATGCAGTTGAAGCTAAATCATGTATATCACAAGTGTTTGAAGCTAAATCATTTGTTTCGCATGGATTCGAAGATAATCCTTCTACTTCGCATTGATTTGAAGCTAAATCATGTGTTTCGCATGGATTTGAAGCAAAGTCTTCTACTTCGCATTGATTTGGAGTTAAATCATGTGTTGCGCATGGATTTAAAGCTAAACCATTTGTTTCGCATGGATTCGAACATCAGCCTTCTGCTTCGCATTGATTTGATGTTAAATCATATGCTTCGCATGGATTTGAAGATAACTCGTTTGTTTCGCATGCTGTTGAAGCTAAATCAAGTATATCACAAGTATTTGAAGCAAAACCATTTGATTCGAACGGATTTGATGATAACCCTTCTAGTTCGCATTGATTTTGAATTTAAATCATGTGTTTCGCATGGATTTAAAGCTAACTCGTTGTTTCGCATGCAGTTGAAGCTAAATCATGTATAACACAAGTGTTTGAAGCTAAACCATTTGTTTCGCATGGATTCAAAGATAACCCTTCTACTTCGCATTGATTTGAAGCTAAATCATGTGTTGCGCATGGATTTGAAACTAACTCCTTTGTTTCGCATGCAGTTGAAGCTAAATCATGTATATCACAAGTGTTTGAAGCTAAACCATTTGTTTCGCATGGATTCGGAGATAACCCTTCTACTTCGCATTGATTTGAAGGTAAATCATGTGTTTCGCATGGATTTGAAGCAAAGCCTTCTACTTCGCATTGATTTGGAGTTAAATCATGTGTTTCGCAAGGATTTAAAGCTAACTCGTTGTTTCGCAAGCAGCTGAAGCTAAATCATGTATATCACAAGTGTTTGAAGCTAAACCATTTGATTAGCATGGATTCGAAGATCACCCCTCTCCTTCGCATTGATTTGAAGATAATCATGTGTTTCGCATGGATTTAAAGCTAAACCATTTGTTTCGCATGGATTCGAACATCAGCCTTCTGCTTCGCATTGATTTGATGTTAAATCATATGCTTCGCATGGATTTGTAGATAACTCGTTTGTTTCGCATGCTGTTGAAGCTAAATCAAGTATATCACAAGTATTTGAAGCAAAACCATTTGATTCGAACGGATTTGATGATAACCCTTCTAGTTCGCATTGATTTGAATTTAAATCATGTGTTTCGCATGGATTTAAAGCTAACTCGTTTGTTTCGCATGCAGTTGAAGATAAGTAATGCATATCACAAGTATTTGAAGATAAACCATTTGATTCCCATGGATTTGTAGCTATGCCTTCTACTTCGCATTGATTTGGAGCTAAATCACGTGTTTCGCATGGATTTAAAGCTAACTCGTTTGTATCGCATGCAGTTGAAGCTAAATCATGTATATCACAAGTGTTTGAAGCTAAATCATTTGTTTCGCATGGATTCGAAGATAACCCTTCTACATCGCATTGATTTGAAGCTAAATCATGTGTTTCGCATGGATTTGAAGCAAAGTCTTCTACTTCGCATTGATTTGGAGTTAAATCATGTGTTTCGCATGGATTTAAAGCTAAACCATTTGTTTCGCATGGATTCGAACATCAGCCTTCTGCTTCGCATTGATTTGATGTTAAATCATATGCTTCGCATGGATTTGTAGATAACTCGTTTGTTTCGCATGCTGTTGAAGCTAAATCAAGTATATCACAAGTATTTGAAGCAAAACCATTTGATTCGAACGGATTTGATGATAACCCTTCTAGTTCGCATTGATTTGAATTTAAATCATGTGTTTCGCATGGATTTAAAGCTAACTCGTTGTTTCGCATGCAGTTGAAGCTAATTCATGTATAACACAAGTGTTTGAAGCTAAACCATTTGTTTCGCATGGATTCAAAGATAACCCTTCTACTTCGCATTGATTTGAAGCTAAATCATGTGTTGCGCATGGATTTGAAACTAACTCGTTTGTTTCGCATGCAGTTGAAGCTAAATCATGTATATCACAAGTGTTTGAAGCTAAACCATTTGTTTCGCATGGATTCGAAGATAACCCTTCTACTTCGCATTGATTTGAAGCTAAATCATGTGTTTCGCATGGATTTGAAGCAAAGCCTTCTACTTCGCATTGATTTGGATCTAAATCATGTGTTTCGCATAGATTTAAAGCTAACTCGTTTGTTTCGCATGCAGTTGAAGCTAAATCATGTATATCACAAGTATTTGAAGCTAAACCATTTTATTCCCATGGATTTGAAGCTATGCCTTCTACTTCGCATTGATTTGAAGCTAAATGATGTGTTTCGCATGGATTTGAAGCAAAGCCTTCTACTTCGCATTGATTTGGAGTTAAATCATGTGTTTCGCATGGATTTAAAGCTAACTCGTTGTTTCGCATGCAGTTGAAGCTAAATCATGTATATCACAAGTGTTTGAAGCTAAACCATTTGTTTCGCATGGATTCGAAGATAACCCTTCTACTTCGCATTGATTTGAAGGTAAATCATGTGTTGCGCATGGATTAGAAGCTAACTCGTTTGTTTCGCATGCAGTTGAAGATAAGTCATGCATATCACAAGTATTTGAAGATAAACCATTTGATTCCCATGGATTTGAAGCTATGCCTTCTACTTCGCATTGATTTGGAGCTAAATCATGTGTTTCGCATGGATTTGAAGCTAACTCGTTTGTTTCGCATGCTGTTGAAGCTGAATCATGTATATCACAAGTATTTGAAGGTAAACCATTTGTTTCGCATTGATTCAAAGATCAGTCTTCCACTTCGCATTGATTTGAAGCTAAATCATGTGTTTCGCATGGATTTGAAGCTAACTCGTTTGTTTCGCATGCAGTTGATGCTGAATCATGTATATCGCAAGTATTGGCAGCTAAACCATTTGTTTCGCATGGATTCGTAGATAAGCCTTCTACTTCCCATCAATTTGAAGCTAAATCATGTTTTTCGCATGGATTTGAAGCAAAGCCTTCTACTTCGCATTGATTTGAAGATAATCATGTGTTTCGCAAGGATTTGAAGCTAACTCGTTTCTTTCGCATGCAGTTGATGCTAAATCATGTATATCACAAGTATTTGAAGCTAAACCATTTGTTTCGCATGGATTCGAACATCAGCCTTCTGCTTCGCATTGATTTGATGTTAAATCATATGTTTCGCATGGATTTGAAGCTAACTCGTTTGTTTCGCATGCAGTTGAAGATAAGTCATGCATACCACAAGTATTTGAAGATAAACCATTTTATTCCCATGGATTTGAAGATATGCCTTCTACTTCGCATTGATTTGGAGCTAAATCATGTGTTTCGCATG
Organism: Megalopta genalis; assembly: GCF_051020955.1. NCBI lineage: Eukaryota > Metazoa > Arthropoda > Insecta > Hymenoptera > Halictidae > Megalopta > Megalopta genalis. Next base: position 210,714 of record NW_027476209.1, on the reverse strand, counting down.
GATTTAAAGCTAACTCGTTGTTTCGCAATGCAGTTGAAGCTAAATCATGTATGACACAAGTGTTTGAAGCTAAACCATTTGTTTCGCATGGATTCAAAGATAACCCTTCTACTTCGCATTGATTTGAAGCTAAATCATGTGTTGCGCATGGATTTGAAGCTAACTCGTTTGTTTCGCATGGCAGTTGAAGCTAAATCATGTATATCACAAGGGTTTGAAGCTAAATCATTTGTTTCGCATGGATTCGAAGATAACCCTTCTACTTCGCATTGTTTTGAAGCTAAATCATGTGTTTCGCATGGATTTGAAGCAAAGCCTTCTACTTCGCATTGATTTGGAGTTAAATCATGTGTTTCGCAAGGATTTAAAGCTGACTCGTTGTTTCGCAAGCAGCTGAAGCTAAATCATGTATAACACAAGTGTTTGAAGCTAAACCATTTGATTAGCATGGATTCGAAGATCACCCCTCTCCTTCGCATTGATTTGAAGATAATCATGTGTTTCGCATGGATTTGAAGCTAACTCGTTTGTTTCGCATGCAGTTGAAGATAAGTAATGCATATCACAAGTATTTGAAGATAAACCATTTGATTCCCATGGATTTGAAGCTATGCCTTCTACTTCGCATTGATTTGGAGCTAAATCACATGTTTCGCATGGATTTAAAGCTAACTCGTTTGTATCGCATGCAGTTGAAGCTAAATCATGTATATCACAATTGTTTGAAGCTAAATCATTTGTTTCGCATGGATTTGAACATAAGCCTCCTACTTCGCATTGATTTGATGCTAAATCATGTGTTTCGCATGGATTTGAAGCTAACCCGTTTATATCGCATGCAGTTGAAGCTAAATCATGTATATCACAAGTATTTGAAGCTAAAACATTTGATTCGCATGGATTTGAAACTCAGCATTCTACTTCGCATTGATTTGGAGCTAAATCGCGTGTTTCGCATGGATTTAAAGCTAACTCGTTGGTATCGCATGCAGTTGAAGCTAAATCATGTATATCACAAGTGTTTGAAGCTAAATCATTTGTTTCGCATGGATTCGAAGATAACCCTTCTACTTCGCATTGATTTGAAGCTAAATCATGTGTTTCGCATGGATTTGAAGCAAAGTCTTCTACTTCGCATTGATTTGGAGTTAAATCATGTGTTTCGCATGGATTTAAAGCTAAACCATTTGTTTCGCATGGATTCGAACATCAGCCTTCTGCTTCGCATTGATTTGATGTTAAATCATATGCTTCGCATGGATTTGAAGATAACTCGTTTGTTTCGCATGCTGTTGAAGCTAAATCAAGTATATCACAAGTATTTGAAGCAAAACCATTTGATTCGAACGGATTTGATGATAACCCTTCTAGTTCGCATTGATTTTGAATTTAAATCATGTGTTTCGCATGGATTTGAAGCTAACCCGTTTATATCGCATGCAGTTGAAGCTAAATCATGTATATCACAAGTATTTGAAGCTAAAACATTTGATTCGCATGGATTTGAAACTCAGCATTCTACTTCGCATTGATTTGGAGCTAAATCGCGTGTTTCGCATGGATTTAAAGCTAACTCGTTTGTATCGCATGCAGTTGAAGCTAAATCATGTATATCACAAGTGTTTGAAGCTAAATCATTTGTTTCGCATGGATTCGAAGATAACCCTTCTACTTCGCATTGATTTGAAGCTAAATCATGTGTTTCGCATGGATTTGAAGCAAAGTCTTCTACTTCGCATTGATTTGGAGTTAAATCATGTGTTTCGCATGGATTTAAAGCTAAACCATTTGTTTCGCATGGATTCGAACATCAGCCTTCTGCTTCGCATTGATTTGATGTTAAATCATATGCTTCGCATGGATTTGAAGATAACTCGTTTGTTTCGCATGCTGTTGAAGCTAAATCAAGTATATCACAAGTATTTGAAGCAAAACCATTTGATTCGAACGGATTTGATGATAACCCTTCTAGTTCGCATTGATTTTGAATTTAAATCATGTGTTTCGCATGGATTTGAAGCTAACTCGTTTGTTTCGCATGCAGTTGAAGATAAGTAATGCATATCACAAGTATTTGAAGCTAAACCATTTGTTTCGCATGGATTCGAAGATAATCCTTCTTCTTCGCATTGATTTGGAGCTAAATCATGTGTTTCGCATAGATTTAAAGCTAACTCGTTCGTTTCGCATGCAATTGAAGCTAAATCATGTATATCACAAGTATTTGAAGCTAAACCATTTTATTCCCATGGATTTGAAGCTATGCCTTCTACTTCGCATTGATTTGAAGCTAAATCATGTGTTTCGCATGGATTTGAAGCAAAGCCTTCTACTTCGCATTGATTTGGAGTTAAATCATTTGTTTCGCATGGATTTAAAGCTAACTCGTACGTATCGCATGCTGTTGAAGCTAAATCATGTATATCACAAGTATTTGAAGCTAAACCATTTGTTTCGCATGGATTCGAAGATAATCCTTCTTCTTCGCATTGGTTTGAAGCTAAATCATGTGTTTCGCATGGATTTGAAGCTAACTCGTTTGTTTCGCTTGCTGTTGAAGCTAAATCATGTATATCACAAGTATTTGAAGCAAAACCATTTGATTCGCACGGATTTGATGATAACCCTTCTAGTTCGCATTGATTTGAATTTAAATCATGTGTTTCGCATGGATTTGAAGCAAAGCCTTCTACTTCGCATTGATTTGGAGTTAAATCATGTGTTTCGCAAGGATTTAAAGCTAACTCGTTTGTTTCACATGCAGTTGAAGTTAAATCATGAATATCACAAGTATTTGAAGCTAAACGGTTTGATTCGCATCGATTTGAAGATAATCCTCTTTACTTCGCATTAATTTGGAGCTAAATCATGTGTTTCGCATGGATTTGAAGCTAACACGTTTGTTTCGCATGCTGTTGAAGTTAAATCATGAATATCACAAGTATTTGAAGCTAAACGGTTTGATTCGCATGGATTTGAAGATAATCCTCTTTACTTCGCATTGATTTGGAGCTAAATCATGTGTTTCGCATGGATTTGAAGCTAACACGTTTGTTTCGCATGCTGTTGAAGTTAAATCATGTATATCACAAGTATTTGAATCTAAACAATCTGTTTCGTGTGGATTCGGAGATCAGCCTTCTACTTCGCATTGATTAGAAACGAAATCATATGCTTCGCTTGGATTTGAAGCTAACTCGTTTGTTTCGCATGCTGTTGAAGTTAAATCATGAATATCACAAGTATTTGAAGCTAAACCATTTGTTTCGCATTGATTCAAAGATCAGTCTTCCACTTCGCATTGATTTGAAGATAAATAATGTGTTTCGCTTGGATTTGAAGCTCAGCCTTCTACTTCGCATTGATTTGAAGCTAAACCATGTGTTTCGCTTGGATTTTAAGCTAACTCGTTTGTTTCACATGCAGTTGAAGTTAAATCATGAATATCACAAGTATTTGAAGCTAAACCATTTGTTTCGCATTCATTCAAAGATCAGTCTTCCACTTCGCATTGATTTGAAGCTAAATCATGTGTTTCGCATGGATTTGAAGCTAACTCGTTTGTTTCGCATGCAGTTGATGCTGAATCAAGTATATCACAAGTATTTGCAGCTAAACCATTTGTTTCGCATGGATTCGTAGATAAGCCTTCTACTTCGCATCGATTTGAAGCTAAATCATGTGTTTCGCATGGTTTTTGAAGCTAACTCGTTTGTTTCGCATGCTGTTGAAGCTAAATCATGTATATCACAAGTATTTCAAGCTAAACCATTTCATTCGCACGGATTTGATGATAACCCTTCTACTTCGCATTGATTTGAAACGAAATCATATGCTTCGCTTGGATTTGAAGCTAACTCGTTTGTTTCGCAAGCTGTTGAAGCTAAATCATGTATATCACAAGTATTTGAAGCAAAACCATTTGATTCGCACGGATTTGATGATAACCCTTCTAGTTCGCATTGATATGAAGCTAAATCATGTGTTGCGCATGGATTAGATGCTAACTCGTTTGTTTCGCATGCAGTCGAAGTTAAATCATGTATATCAAAAGTATTTGAAGCTAAACCATTTTATTCCCATGGATTTGAAGCTATGCCTTCTACTTCGCATTGATTTGATGTTAAATCATATGTCTCGCATGGATTTGAAGTTATCTCGTTTGTTTCGCATGAACTTGAATATAAATCATGTATAGCACAAGTATTTGAAGCTAAACCATTTGATTCCCATGGATTTGAAGCTATGCCTTCTACTTCGCATTGATTTGTAGCTAAATCATGTGTTCCGCATGGATTTGAAGCTAACTCGTTTGTTTCGCATGCTGTTGAAGCTAAATCAAGTATAGCACAAGTATTTGAAGCTAAACCATTTGATTCCCATGGATTTGAAGCTATGCCTTCTACTTCGCATTGATTTGAATCTAAATCATGTGTTTCGCATGGATTTGAAGCAAAGTCTTCTACTTCGCATTGATTTGGAGTTAAATCATGTGTTTCGCATGGATTTAAAGCTAAACCATTTGTTTCGCATGGATTCGAACATCAGCCTTCTGCTTCGCATTGATTTGATGTTAAATCATATGCTTCGCATGGATTTGAAGATAACTCGTTTGTTTCGCATGCTGTTGAAGCTAAATCAAGTATATCACAAGTATTTGAAGCAAAACCATTTGATTCGAACGGATTTGATGATAACCCTTCTAGTTCGCATTGATTTTGAATTTAAATCATGTGTTTCGCATGGATTTGAAGCTAACTCGTTTGTTTCGCATGCAGTTGAAGATAAGTAATGCATATCACAAGTATTTGAAGCTAAACCATTTGTTTCGCATGGATTCGAAGATAATCCTTCTTCTTCGCATTGGTTTGAAGCTAAATCATGTGTTTCGCATGGATTTGAAGCTAACTCGTTTGTTTCGCATGCAGTTGAAGCTAAATCATGTATATCACAAGTGTTTGAAGCTAAACCATTTGTTTCGCATGGATTCGAAGATAACCCTTCTACTTCGCATTGATTTGAAGCTAAATCATGTGTTTCGCATGGATTTGAAGCAAAGCCTTCTACTTCGCATTGATTTGGAGCTAAATCATGTGTTTCGCATAGATTTAAAGCTAACTCGTTCGTTTCGCATGCAATTGAAGCTAAATCATGTATATCACAAGTATTTGAAGCTAAACCATTTTATTCCCATGGATTTGAAGCTATGCCTTCTACTTCGCATTGATTTGAAGCTAAATCATGTGTTTCGCATGGATTTGAAGCAAAGCCTTCTACTTCGCATTGATTTGGAGTTAAATCATTTGTTTCGCATGGATTTAAAGCTAACTCGTACGTATCGCATGCTGTTGAAGCTAAATCATGTATATCACAAGTATTTGAAGCTAAACCATTTGTTTCGCATGGATTCGAAGATAATCCTTCTTCTTCGCATTGGTTTGAAGCTAAATCATGTGTTTCGCATGGATTTGAAGCTAACTCGTTTGTTTCGCTTGCTGTTGAAGCTAAATCATGTATATCACAAGTATTTGAAGCAAAACCATTTGATTCGCACGGATTTGATGATAACCCTTCTAGTTCGCATTGATTTGAATTTAAATCATGTGTTTCGCATGGATTTGAAGCTAACTCGTTTGTTTCGCATGCAGTTGATGCTAAATCATGTATATCACAAGTATTTGAAGCTAAACCATTTGTTTCGCATGGATTCGAACATCAGCCTTCTGCTTCGCATTGATTTGATGTTAAATCATATGTTTCGCATGGATTTGAAGCTAACTCGTTTGTTTCGCATGCAGTTGAAGATAAGTCATGCATACCACAAGTATTTGAAGATAAACCATTTTATTCCCATGGATTTGAAGATATGCCTTCTACTTCGCATTGATTTGGAGCTAAATCATGTGTTTCGCATGGATTTAAAGCTAACTCGTTGTTTCGCATGCAGTTGAAGCTAAATCATGTATGACACAAGTGTTTGAAGCTAAACCATTTGTTTCGCATGGATTCAAAGATAACCCTTCTACTTCGCATTGATTTGAAGCTAAATCATGTGTTGCGCATGGATTTGAAGCTAACTCGTTTGTTTCGCATGCAGTTGAAGCTAAATCATGTATATCACAAGGGTTTGAAGCTAAATCATTTGTTTCGCATGGATTCGAAGATAACCCTTCTACTTCGCATTGTTTTGAAGCTAAATCATGTGTTTCGCATGGATTTGAAGCAAAGCCTTCTACTTCGCATTGATTTGGAGTTAAATCATGTGTTTCGCAAGGATTTAAAGCTGACTCGTTGTTTCGCAAGCAGCTGAAGCTAAATCATGTATATCACAAGTCTTTGAAGCTAAACCATTTGATTAGCATGGATTCGAAGATCACCCCTCTCCTTCGCATTGATTTGAAGATAATCATGTGTTTCGCATGGATTTGAAGCTAACTCGTTTGTTTCGCATGCAGTTGAAGATAAGTAATGCATATCACAAGTATTTGAAGATAAACCATTTGATTCCCATGGATTTGAAGCTATGCCTTCTACTTCGCATTGATTTGGAGCTAAATCACATGTTTCGCATGGATTTGAAGATAACTCGTTTGTTTCGCATGCTGTTGAAGCTAAATCAAGTATATCACAAGTATTTGAAGCAAAACCATTTGATTCGAACGGATTTGATGATAACCCTTCTAGTTCGCATTGATTTTGAATTTAAATCATGTGTTTCGCATGGATTTGAAGCTAACCCGTTTATATCGCATGCAGTTGAAGCTAAATCATGTATATCACAAGTATTTGAAGCTAAAACATTTGATTCGCATGGATTTGAAACTCAGCATTCTACTTCGCATTGATTTGGAGCTAAATCGCGTGTTTCGCATGGATTTAAAGCTAACTCGTTTGTATCGCATGCAGTTGAAGCTAAATCATGTATATCACAAGTGTTTGAAGCTAAATCATTTGTTTCGCATGGATTCGAAGATAACCCTTCTACTTCGCATTGATTTGAAGCTAAATCATGTGTTTCGCATGGATTTGAAGCAAAGTCTTCTACTTCGCATTGATTTGGAGTTAAATCATGTGTTTCGCATGGATTTAAAGCTAAACCATTTGTTTCGCATGGATTTAAAGCTAAACCATTTGTTTCGCATGGATTCGAACATCAGCCTTCTGCTTCGCATTGATTTGATGTTAAATCATATGCTTCGCATGGATTTGAAGATAACTCGTTTGTTTCGCATGCTGTTGAAGCTAAATCAAGTATATCACAAGTATTTGAAGCAAAACCATTTGATTCGAACGGATTTGATGATAACCCTTCTAGTTCGCATTGATTTTGAATTTAAATCATGTGTTTCGCATGGATTTGAAGCTAACTCGTTTGTTTCGCATGCAGTTGAAGATAAGTAATGCATATCACAAGTATTTGAAGCTAAACCATTTGTTTCGCATGGATTCGAAGATAATCCTTCTTCTTCGCATTGATTTGGAGCTAAATCATGTGTTTCGCATAGATTTAAAGCTAACTCGTTCGTTTCGCATGCAATTGAAGCTAAATCATGTATATCACAAGTATTTGAAGCTAAACCATTTTATTCCCATGGATTTGAAGCTATGCCTTCTACTTCGCATTGATTTGAAGCTAAATCATGTGTTTCGCATGGATTTGAAGCAAAGCCTTCTACTTCGCATTGATTTGGAGTTAAATCATTTGTTTCGCATGGATTTAAAGCTAACTCGTACGTATCGCATGCTGTTGAAGCTAAATCATGTATATCACAAGTATTTGAAGCTAAACCATTTGTTTCGCATGGATTCGAAGATAATCCTTCTTCTTCGCATTGGTTTGAAGCTAAATCATGTGTTTCGCATGGATTTGAAGCTAACTCGTTTGTTTCGCTTGCTGTTGAAGCTAAATCATGTATATCACAAGTATTTGAAGCAAAACCATTTGATTCGCACGGATTTGATGATAACCCTTCTAGTTCGCATTGATTTGAATTTAAATCATGTGTTTCGCATGGATTTGAAGCAAAGCCTTCTACTTCGCATTGATTTGGAGTTAAATCATGTGTTTCGCAAGGATTTAAAGCTAACTCGTTTGTTTCACATGCAGTTGAAGTTAAATCATGAATATCACAAGTATTTGAAGCTAAACGGTTTGATTCGCATCGATTTGAAGATAATCCTCTTTACTTCGCATTAATTTGGAGCTAAATCATGTGTTTCGCATGGATTTGAAGCTAACACGTTTGTTTCGCATGCTGTTGAAGTTAAATCATGAATATCACAAGTATTTGAAGCTAAACGGTTTGATTCGCATGGATTTGAAGATAATCCTCTTTACTTCGCATTGATTTGGAGCTAAATCATGTGTTTCGCATGGATTTGAAGCTAACACGTTTGTTTCGCATGCTGTTGAAGTTAAATCATGTATATCACAAGTATTTGAATCTAAACAATCTGTTTCGTGTGGATTCGGAGATCAGCCTTCTACTTCGCATTGATTAGAAACGAAATCATATGCTTCGCTTGGATTTGAAGCTAACTCGTTTGTTTCGCATGCTGTTGAAGTTAAATCATGAATATCACAAGTATTTGAAGCTAAACCATTTGTTTCGCATTGATTCAAAGATCAGTCTTCCACTTCGCATTGATTTGAAGATAAATAATGTGTTTCGCTTGGATTTGAAGCTCAGCCTTCTACTTCGCATTGATTTGAAGCTAAACCATGTGTTTCGCTTGGATTTTAAGCTAACTCGTTTGTTTCACATGCAGTTGAAGTTAAATCATGAATATCACAAGTATTTGAAGCTAAACCATTTGTTTCGCATTCATTCAAAGATCAGTCTTCCACTTCGCATTGATTTGAAGCTAAATCATGTGTTTCGCATGGATTTGAAGCTAACTCGTTTGTTTCGCATGCAGTTGATGCTGAATCAAGTATATCACAAGTATTTGCAGCTAAACCATTTGTTTCGCATGGATTCGTAGATAAGCCTTCTACTTCGCATCGATTTGAAGCTAAATCATGTGTTTCGCATGGTTTTTGAAGCTAACTCGTTTGTTTCGCATGCTGTTGAAGCTAAATCATGTATATCACAAGTATTTCAAGCTAAACCATTTCATTCGCACGGATTTGATGATAACCCTTCTACTTCGCATTGATTTGAAACGAAATCATATGCTTCGCTTGGATTTGAAGCTAACTCGTTTGTTTCGCAAGCTGTTGAAGCTAAATCATGTATATCACAAGTATTTGAAGCAAAACCATTTGATTCGCACGGATTTGATGATAACCCTTCTAGTTCGCATTGATATGAAGCTAAATCATGTGTTGCGCATGGATTAGATGCTAACTCGTTTGTTTCGCATGCAGTCGAAGTTAAATCATGTATATCAAAAGTATTTGAAGCTAAACCATTTTATTCCCATGGATTTGAAGCTATGCCTTCTACTTCGCATTGATTTGATGTTAAATCATATGTCTCGCATGGATTTGAAGTTATCTCGTTTGTTTCGCATGAACTTGAATATAAATCATGTATAGCACAAGTATTTGAAGCTAAACCATTTGATTCCCATGGATTTGAAGCTATGCCTTCTACTTCGCATTGATTTGTAGCTAAATCATGTGTTCCGCATGGATTTGAAGCTAACTCGTTTGTTTCGCATGCTGTTGAAGCTAAATCAAGTATAGCACAAGTATTTGAAGCTAAACCATTTGATTCCCATGGATTTGAAGCTATGCCTTCTACTTCGCATTGATTTGAATCTAAATCATGTGTTTCGCATGGATTTGAAGCAAAGTCTTCTACTTCGCATTGATTTGGAGTTAAATCATGTGTTTCGCATGGATTTAAAGCTAAACCATTTGTTTCGCATGGATTCGAACATCAGCCTTCTGCTTCGCATTGATTTGATGTTAAATCATATGCTTCGCATGGATTTGAAGATAACTCGTTTGTTTCGCATGCTGTTGAAGCTAAATCAAGTATATCACAAGTATTTGAAGCAAAACCATTTGATTCGAACGGATTTGATGATAACCCTTCTAGTTCGCATTGATTTTGAATTTAAATCATGTGTTTCGCATGGATTTGAAGCTAACTCGTTTGTTTCGCATGCAGTTGAAGATAAGTAATGCATATCACAAGTATTTGAAGCTAAACCATTTGTTTCGCATGGATTCGAAGATAATCCTTCTTCTTCGCATTGGTTTGAAGCTAAATCATGTGTTTCGCATGGATTTGAAGCTAACTCGTTTGTTTCGCATGCAGTTGAAGCTAAATCATGTATATCACAAGTGTTTGAAGCTAAACCATTTGTTTCGCATGGATTCGAAGATAACCCTTCTACTTCGCATTGATTTGAAGCTAAATCATGTGTTTCGCATGGATTTGAAGCAAAGCCTTCTACTTCGCATTGATTTGGAGCTAAATCATGTGTTTCGCATAGATTTAAAGCTAACTCGTTCGTTTCGCATGCAATTGAAGCTAAATCATGTATATCACAAGTATTTGAAGCTAAACCATTTTATTCCCATGGATTTGAAGCTATGCCTTCTACTTCGCATTGATTTGAAGCTAAATCATGTGTTTCGCATGGATTTGAAGCAAAGCCTTCTACTTCGCATTGATTTGGAGTTAAATCATTTGTTTCGCATGGATTTAAAGCTAACTCGTACGTATCGCATGCTGTTGAAGCTAAATCATGTATATCACAAGTATTTGAAGCTAAACCATTTGTTTCGCATGGATTCGAAGATAATCCTTCTTCTTCGCATTGGTTTGAAGCTAAATCATGTGTTTCGCATGGATTTGAAGCTAACTCGTTTGTTTCGCTTGCTGTTGAAGCTAAATCATGTATATCACAAGTATTTGAAGCAAAACCATTTGATTCGCACGGATTTGATGATAACCCTTCTAGTTCGCATTGATTTGAATTTAAATCATGTGTTTCGCATGGATTTGAAGCAAAGCCTTCTACTTCGCATTGATTTGGAGTTAAATCATGTGTTTCGCAAGGATTTAAAGCTAACTCGTTTGTTTCACATGCAGTTGAAGTTAAATCATGAATATCACAAGTATTTGAAGCTAAACGGTTTGATTCGCATCGATTTGAAGATAATCCTCTTTACTTCGCATTAATTTGGAGCTAAATCATGTGTTTCGCATGGATTTGAAGCTAACACGTTTGTTTCGCATGCTGTTGAAGTTAAATCATGAATATCACAAGTATTTGAAGCTAAACGGTTTGATTCGCATGGATTTGAAGATAATCCTCTTTACTTCGCATTGATTTGGAGCTAAATCATGTGTTTCGCATGGATTTAAAGCTAACTCGTTGTTTCGCATGCAGTTGAAGCTAAATCATGTATGACACAAGTGTTTGAAGCTAAACCATTTGTTTCGCATGGATTCAAAGATAACCCTTCTACTTCGCATTGATTTGAAGCTAAATCATGTGTTGCGCATGGATTTGAAGCTAACTCGTTTGTTTCGCATGCAGTTGAAGCTAAATCATGTATATCACAAGGGTTTGAAGCTAAATCATTTGTTTCGCATGGATTCGAAGATAACCCTTCTACTTCGCATTGTTTTGAAGCTAAATCATGTGTTTCGCATGGATTTGAAGCAAAGCCTTCTACTTCGCATTGATTTGGAGTTAAATCATGTGTTTCGCAAGGATTTAAAGCTGACTCGTTGTTTCGCAAGCAGCTGAAGCTAAATCATGTATATCACAAGTGTTTGAAGCTAAACCATTTGATTAGCATGGATTCGAAGATCACCCCTCTCCTTCGCATTGATTTGAAGATAATCATGTGTTTCGCATGGATTTGAAGCTAACTCGTTTGTTTCGCATGCAGTTGAAGATAAGTAATGCATATCACAAGTATTTGAAGATAAACCATTTGATTCCCATGGATTTGAAGCTATGCCTTCTACTTCGCATTGATTTGGAGCTAAATCACATGTTTCGCATGGATTTAAAGCTAACTCGTTTGTATCGCATGCAGTTGAAGCTAAATCATGTATATCACAATTGTTTGAAGCTAAATCATTTGTTTCGCATGGATTTGAACATAAGCCTCCTACTTCGCATTGATTTGATGCTAAATCATGTGTTTCGCATGGATTTGAAGCTAACCCGTTTATATCGCATGCAGTTGAAGCTAAATCATGTATATCACAAGTATTTGAAGCTAAAACATTTGATTCGCATGGATTTGAAACTCAGCATTCTACTTCGCATTGATTTGGAGCTAAATCGCGTGTTTCGCATGGATTTAAAGCTAACTCGTTGGTATCGCATGCAGTTGAAGCTAAATCATGTATATCAAAAGTGTTTGAAGCTAAATCATTTGTTTCGCATGGATTCGAAGATAACCCTTCTACTTCGCATTGATTTGAAGCTAAATCATGTGTTTCGCATGGATTTGAAGCAAAGTCTTCTACTTCGCATTGATTTGGAGTTAAATCATGTGTTTCGCATGGATTTAAAGCTAAACCATTTGTTTCGCATGGATTCGAACATCAGCCTTCTGCTTCGCATTGATTTGATGTTAAATCATATGCTTCGCATGGATTTGAAGATAACTCGTTTGTTTCGCATGCTGTTGAAGCTAAATCAAGTATATCACAAGTATTTGAAGCAAAACCATTTGATTCGAACGGATTTGATGATAACCCTTCTAGTTCGCATTGATTTTGAATTTAAATCATGTGTTTCGCATGGATTTGAAGCTAACCCGTTTATATCGCATGCAGTTGAAGCTAAATCATGTATATCACAAGTATTTGAAGCTAAAACATTTGATTCGCATGGATTTGAAACTCAGCATTCTACTTCGCATTGATTTGGAGCTAAATCGCGTGTTTCGCATGGATTTAAAGCTAACTCGTTTGTATCGCATGCAGTTGAAGCTAAATCATGTATATCACAAGTGTTTGAAGCTAAACCATTTGATTAGCATGGATTCGAAGATCACCCCTCTCCTTCGCATTGATTTGAAGATAATCATGTGTTTCGCATGGATTTGAAGCTAACTCGTTTGTTTCGCATGCAGTTGAAGATAAGTAATGCATATCACAAGTATTTGAAGATAAACCATTTGATTCCCATGGATTTGAAGCTATGCCTTCTACTTCGCATTGATTTGGAGCTAAATCACATGTTTCGCATGGATTTAAAGCTAACTCGTTTGTATCGCATGCAGTTGAAGCTAAATCATGTATATCACAATTGTTTGAAGCTAAATCATTTGTTTCGCATGGATTTGAACATAAGCCTCCTACTTCGCATTGATTTGATGCTAAATCATGTGTTTCGCATGGATTTGAAGCTAACCCGTTTATATCGCATGCAGTTGAAGCTAAATCATGTATATCACAAGTATTTGAAGCTAAAACATTTGATTCGCATGGATTTGAAACTCAGCATTCTACTTCGCATTGATTTGGAGCTAAATCGCGTGTTTCGCATGGATTTAAAGCTAACTCGTTGGTATCGCATGCAGTTGAAGCTAAATCATGTATATCACAAGTGTTTGAAGCTAAATCATTTGTTTCGCATGGATTCGAAGATAACCCTTCTACTTCGCATTGATTTGAAGCTAAATCATGTGTTTCGCATGGATTTGAAGCAAAGTCTTCTACTTCGCATTGATTTGGAGTTAAATCATGTGTTTCGCATGGATTTAAAGCTAAACCATTTGTTTCGCATGGATTCGAACATCAGCCTTCTGCTTCGCATTGATTTGATGTTAAATCATATGCTTCGCATGGATTTGAAGATAACTCGTTTGTTTCGCATGCTGTTGAAGCTAAATCAAGTATATCACAAGTATTTGAAGCAAAACCATTTGATTCGAACGGATTTGATGATAACCCTTCTAGTTCGCATTGATTTTGAATTTAAATCATGTGTTTCGCATGGATTTGAAGCTAACCCGTTTATATCGCATGCAGTTGAAGCTAAATCATGTATATCACAAGTATTTGAAGCTAAAACATTTGATTCGCATGGATTTGAAACTCAGCATTCTACTTCGCATTGATTTGGAGCTAAATCGCGTGTTTCGCATGGATTTAAAGCTAACTCGTTTGTATCGCATGCAGTTGAAGCTAAATCATGTATATCACAAGTGTTTGAAGCTAAATCATTTGTTTCGCATGGATTCGAAGATAACCCTTCTACTTCGCATTGATTTGAAGCTAAATCATGTGTTTCGCATGGATTTGAAGCAAAGTCTTCTACTTCGCATTGATTTGGAGTTAAATCATGTGTTTCGCATGGATTTAAAGCTAAACCATTTGTTTCGCATGGATTCGAACATCAGCCTTCTGCTTCGCATTGATTTGATGTTAAATCATATGCTTCGCATGGATTTGAAGATAACTCGTTTGTTTCGCATGCTGTTGAAGCTAAATCAAGTATATCACAAGTATTTGAAGCAAAACCATTTGATTCGAACGGATTTGATGATAACCCTTCTAGTTCGCATTGATTTTGAATTTAAATCATGTGTTTCGCATGGATTTGAAGCTAACTCGTTTGTTTCGCATGCAGTTGAAGATAAGTAATGCATATCACAAGTATTTGAAGCTAAACCATTTGTTTCGCATGGATTCGAAGATAATCCTTCTTCTTCGCATTGATTTGGAGCTAAATCATGTGTTTCGCATAGATTTAAAGCTAACTCGTTCGTTTCGCATGCAATTGAAGCTAAATCATGTATATCACAAGTATTTGAAGCTAAACCATTTTATTCCCATGGATTTGAAGCTATGCCTTCTACTTCGCATTGATTTGAAGCTAAATCATGTGTTTCGCATGGATTTGAAGCAAAGCCTTCTACTTCGCATTGATTTGGAGTTAAATCATTTGTTTCGCATGGATTTAAAGCTAACTCGTACGTATCGCATGCTGTTGAAGCTAAATCATGTATATCACAAGTATTTGAAGCTAAACCATTTGTTTCGCATGGATTCGAAGATAATCCTTCTTCTTCGCATTGGTTTGAAGCTAAATCATGTGTTTCGCATGGATTTGAAGCTAACTCGTTTGTTTCGCTTGCTGTTGAAGCTAAATCATGTATATCACAAGTATTTGAAGCAAAACCATTTGATTCGCACGGATTTGATGATAACCCTTCTAGTTCGCATTGATTTGAATTTAAATCATGTGTTTCGCATGGATTTGAAGCAAAGCCTTCTACTTCGCATTGATTTGGAGTTAAATCATGTGTTTCGCAAGGATTTAAAGCTAACTCGTTTGTTTCACATGCAGTTGAAGTTAAATCATGAATATCACAAGTATTTGAAGCTAAACGGTTTGATTCGCATCGATTTGAAGATAATCCTCTTTACTTCGCATTAATTTGGAGCTAAATCATGTGTTTCGCATGGATTTGAAGCTAACACGTTTGTTTCGCATGCTGTTGAAGTTAAATCATGAATATCACAAGTATTTGAAGCTAAACGGTTTGATTCGCATGGATTTGAAGATAATCCTCTTTACTTCGCATTGATTTGGAGCTAAATCATGTGTTTCGCATGGATTTGAAGCTAACACGTTTGTTTCGCATGCTGTTGAAGTTAAATCATGTATATCACAAGTATTTGAATCTAAACAATCTGTTTCGTGTGGATTCGGAGATCAGCCTTCTACTTCGCATTGATTAGAAACGAAATCATATGCTTCGCTTGGATTTGAAGCTAACTCGTTTGTTTCGCATGCTGTTGAAGTTAAATCATGAATATCACAAGTATTTGAAGCTAAACCATTTGTTTCGCATTGATTCAAAGATCAGTCTTCCACTTCGCATTGATTTGAAGATAAATAATGTGTTTCGCTTGGATTTGAAGCTCAGCCTTCTACTTCGCATTGATTTGAAGCTAAACCATGTGTTTCGCTTGGATTTTAAGCTAACTCGTTTGTTTCACATGCAGTTGAAGTTAAATCATGAATATCACAAGTATTTGAAGCTAAACCATTTGTTTCGCATTCATTCAAAGATCAGTCTTCCACTTCGCATTGATTTGAAGCTAAATCATGTGTTTCGCATGGATTTGAAGCTAACTCGTTTGTTTCGCATGCAGTTGATGCTGAATCAAGTATATCACAAGTATTTGCAGCTAAACCATTTGTTTCGCATGGATTCGTAGATAAGCCTTCTACTTCGCATCGATTTGAAGCTAAATCATGTGTTTCGCATGGTTTTTGAAGCTAACTCGTTTGTTTCGCATGCTGTTGAAGCTAAATCATGTATATCACAAGTATTTCAAGCTAAACCATTTCATTCGCACGGATTTGATGATAACCCTTCTACTTCGCATTGATTTGAAACGAAATCATATGCTTCGCTTGGATTTGAAGCTAACTCGTTTGTTTCGCAAGCTGTTGAAGCTAAATCATGTATATCACAAGTATTTGAAGCAAAACCATTTGATTCGCACGGATTTGATGATAACCCTTCTAGTTCGCATTGATATGAAGCTAAATCATGTGTTGCGCATGGATTAGATGCTAACTCGTTTGTTTCGCATGCAGTCGAAGTTAAATCATGTATATCAAAAGTATTTGAAGCTAAACCATTTTATTCCCATGGATTTGAAGCTATGCCTTCTACTTCGCATTGATTTGATGTTAAATCATATGTCTCGCATGGATTTGAAGTTATCTCGTTTGTTTCGCATGAACTTGAATATAAATCATGTATAGCACAAGTATTTGAAGCTAAACCATTTGATTCCCATGGATTTGAAGCTATGCCTTCTACTTCGCATTGATTTGTAGCTAAATCATGTGTTCCGCATGGATTTGAAGCTAACTCGTTTGTTTCGCATGCTGTTGAAGCTAAATCAAGTATAGCACAAGTATTTGAAGCTAAACCATTTGATTCCCATGGATTTGAAGCTATGCCTTCTACTTCGCATTGATTTGAATCTAAATCATGTGTTTCGCATGGATTTGAAGCAAAGTCTTCTACTTCGCATTGATTTGGAGTTAAATCATGTGTTTCGCATGGATTTAAAGCTAAACCATTTGTTTCGCATGGATTCGAACATCAGCCTTCTGCTTCGCATTGATTTGATGTTAAATCATATGCTTCGCATGGATTTGAAGATAACTCGTTTGTTTCGCATGCTGTTGAAGCTAAATCAAGTATATCACAAGTATTTGAAGCAAAACCATTTGATTCGAACGGATTTGATGATAACCCTTCTAGTTCGCATTGATTTTGAATTTAAATCATGTGTTTCGCATGGATTTGAAGCTAACTCGTTTGTTTCGCATGCAGTTGAAGATAAGTAATGCATATCACAAGTATTTGAAGCTAAACCATTTGTTTCGCATGGATTCGAAGATAATCCTTCTTCTTCGCATTGGTTTGAAGCTAAATCATGTGTTTCGCATGGATTTGAAGCTAACTCGTTTGTTTCGCATGCAGTTGAAGCTAAATCATGTATATCACAAGTGTTTGAAGCTAAACCATTTGTTTCGCATGGATTCGAAGATAACCCTTCTACTTCGCATTGATTTGAAGCTAAATCATGTGTTTCGCATGGATTTGAAGCAAAGCCTTCTACTTCGCATTGATTTGGAGCTAAATCATGTGTTTCGCATAGATTTAAAGCTAACTCGTTCGTTTCGCATGCAATTGAAGCTAAATCATGTATATCACAAGTATTTGAAGCTAAACCATTTTATTCCCATGGATTTGAAGCTATGCCTTCTACTTCGCATTGATTTGAAGCTAAATCATGTGTTTCGCATGGATTTGAAGCAAAGCCTTCTACTTCGCATTGATTTGGAGTTAAATCATTTTTTTCGCATGGATTTAAAGCTAACTCGTACGTATCGCATGCTGTTGAAGCTAAATCATGTATATCACAAGTATTTGAAGCTAAACCATTTGTTTCGCATGGATTCGAAGATAATCCTTCTTCTTCGCATTGGTTTGAAGCTAAATCATGTGTTTCGCATGGATTTGAAGCTAACTCGTTTGTTTCGCTTGCTGTTGAAGCTAAATCATGTATATCACAAGTATTTGAAGCAAAACCATTTGATTCGCACGGATTTGATGATAACCCTTCTAGTTCGCATTGATTTGAATTTAAATCATGTGTTTCGCATGGATTTGAAGCAAAGCCTTCTACTTCGCATTGATTTGGAGTTAAATCATGTGTTTCGCAAGGATTTAAAGCTAACTCGTTTGTTTCACATGCAGTTGAAGTTAAATCATGAATATCACAAGTATTTGAAGCTAAACGGTTTGATTCGCATCGATTTGAAGATAATCCTCTTTACTTCGCATTAATTTGGAGCTAAATCATGTGTTTCGCATGGATTTGAAGCTAACACGTTTGTTTCGCATGCTGTTGAAGTTAAATCATGAATATCACAAGTATTTGAAGCTAAACGGTTTGATTCGCATGGATTTGAAGATAATCCTCTTTACTTCGCATTGATTTGGAGCTAAATCATGTGTTTCGCATGGATGTGAAGCTAACACGTTTGTTTCGCATGCTGTTGAAGTTAAATCATGTATATCACAAGTATTTGAATCTAAACAATCTGTTTCGTGTGGATTCGGAGATCAGCCTTCTACTTCGCATTGATTAGAAACGAAATCATATGCTTCGCTTGGATTTGAAGCTAACTCGTTTGTTTCGCATGCTGTTGAAGTTAAATCATGAATATCACAAGTATTTGAAGCTAAACCATTTGTTTCGCATTGATTCAAAGATCAGTCTTCCACTTCGCATTGATTTGAAGATAAATAATGTGTTTCGCTTGGATTTGAAGCTCAGCCTTCTACTTCGCATTGATTTGAAGCTAAACCATGTGTTTCGCTTGGATTTTAAGCTAACTCGTTTGTTTCACATGCAGTTGAAGTTAAATCATGAATATCACAAGTATTTGAAGCTAAACCATTTGTTTCGCATTCATTCAAAGATCAGTCTTCCACTTCGCATTGATTTGAAGCTAAATCATGTGTTTCGCATGGATTTGAAGCTAACTCGTTTGTTTCGCATGCAGTTGATGCTGAATCAAGTATATCACAAGTATTTGCAGCTAAACCATTTGTTTCGCATGGATTCCTAGATAAGCCTTCTACTTCGCATCGATTTGAAGCTAAATCATGTGTTTCGCATGGTTTTTGAAGCTAACTCGTTTGTTTCGCATGCTGTTGAAGCTAAATCATGTATATCACAAGTATTTCAAGCTAAACCATTTCATTCGCACGGATTTGATGATAACCCTTCTACTTCGCATTGATTTGAAACGAAATCATATGCTTCGCTTGGATTTGAAGCTAACTCGTTTGTTTCGCAAGCTGTTGAAGCTAAATCATGTATATCACAAGTATTTGAAGCAAAACCATTTGATTCGCACGGATTTGATGATAACCCTTCTAGTTCGCATTGATATGAAGCTAAATCATGTGTTGCGCATGGATTAGATGCTAACTCGTTTGTTTCGCATGCAGTCGAAGTTAAATCATGTATATCAAAAGTATTTGAAGCTAAACCATTTTATTCCCATGGATTTGAAGCTATGCCTTCTACTTCGCATTGATTTGATGTTAAATCATATGTCTCGCATGGATTTGAAGTTATCTCGTTTGTTTCGCATGAACTTGAATATAAATCATGTATAGCACAAGTATTTGAAGCTAAACCATTTGATTCCCATGGATTTGAAGCTATGCCTTCTACTTCGCATTGATTTGTAGCTAAATCATGTGTTCCGCATGGATTTGAAGCTAACTCGTTTGTTTCGCATGCAGTTGAAGCTAAATCATGTATAACACAAGTGTTTGAAGCTAAACCATTTGTTTCGCATGGATTCAAAGATAACCCTTCTACTTCGCATTGATTTGAAGCTAAATCATGTGTTGCGCATGGATTTGAAGCTAACTCGTTTGTTTCGCATGCAGTTGAAGCTAAATCATGTATATCACAAGTGTTTGAAGCTAAATCATTTGTTTCGCATGGATTCGAAGATAACCCTTCTACTTCGCATTGATTTGAAGCTAAATCATGTGTTTCGCATGGATTTGAAGCAAAGCCTTCTACTTCGCATTGATTTGGAGTTAAATCATGTGTTTCGCAAGGATTTAAAGCTATCTCGTTGTTTCGCAAGCAGCTGAAGCTAAATCATGTATATCACAAGTGTTTGAATATGAACCATTTGATTAGCATGGATTCGAAGATCACCACTCTTCTTCGCATTGATTTGAAGATAATCATGTGTTTCGCAAGGATTTGAAGCTAACTCGTTTGTTTCGCATGCAGTTGAAGCTAAATCATGTATATCATAAGTGTTTGAAGCTAAACCATTTGTTTCGCATGGATTCGAAGATAACCCTTCTACTTCGCATTGATTTGAAGCTAAATCATGTGTTGCGCATGGATTAGAAGCTAACTCGTTTGTTTCTCATGCAGTTGAAGCTAAATCATGCATATCACAAGCATTTGAATCTAAACCATTTGTTTCCCATGGATTTGAAGCTATGCCTTCTACTTCGCATTGATTTGGAGCTAAATCATGTGTTTCGCATGGATTTGAAGCTAAATCGTTTTTTTCGCATGCTGTTGAAGCTAAATCATATATATCACAAGTATTTGAAGCTAAACCATTTGTTTCGCATTGATTCAAAGATCTGTCTTCCACTTCGCATTGATTTGAAGCTAAATCATGTGTTTCGCATGGATTTGAAGATAACTCGTTTGTTTCGCATGCAGTTGATGCTGAATCATGTATATCACAAGTATTTGAAGCTAAACCATTTGATTAGCATGGATTCGAAGATAACCCTTCTACTTCGCATTGATTTGAAGCTTAATCATGTGTTTCGCATGGATTTGAAGCAAAGCCTTCTACTTCGCATTGATTTGGAGCTAAATCATGTGTTTCGCATGGATTTAAAGCTAACTCGTTTGTTTCGCATGCAGTTGAAGCTAAATCATGTATATCACAAGTATTTGAAGCTAAACCATTTTATTCCCATGGATTTGAAGCTATGCCTTCTACTTCGCATTGATTTGGAGTTAAATCATGTGTTTCGCATGGATTTAAAGCTAACTCGTTTGTTTCGCATGCAGTTGAAGCTAAATCATGTATATCACAAGTGTTTGAAGCTAAACCATTTGTTTCGCATGGATTCGAAGATAACCCTTCTACTTCGCATTGATTTGAAGCTAAATCATGTGTTGCGCATGGATTTGAAACTAACTCGTTTGTTTCGCATGCAGTTGAAGCTAAATCATGTATATCACAAGTGTTTGAAGCTAAACCATTTGTTTCGCATGGATTCGAAGATAACCCTTCTACTTCGCATTGATTTGAAGCTAAATCATGTGTTTCGCATGGATTTGAAGCAAAGCCTTCTACTTCGCATTGATTTGGAGCTAAATCATGTGTTTCGCATGGATTTAAAGCTAACTCGTTTGTTTCGCATGCAGTTGAAGCTAAATCATGTATATCACAAGTATTTGAAGCTAAACCATTTTATTCCCATGGATTTGAAGCTATGCCTTCTACTTCGCATTGATTTGGAGTTAAATCATGTGTTTCGCAAGGATTTAAAGCTAACTCGTTGTTTCGCAAGCAGCTGAAGCTAAATCATGTATATCACAAGTGTTTGAAGCTAAACCATTTGATTAGCATGGATTCGAAGATCACCCCTCTCCTTCGCATTGATTTGAAGATAATCATGTGTTTCGCATGGATTTGAAGCTAACTCGTTTGTTTCGCATGCAGTTGATGCTAAATCATGTATATCACAAGTATTTGAAGCAAAACCATTTGTTTCGCATGGATTCGAACATCAGCCTTCTGCTTCGCATTGATTTGATGTTAAATCATATGTTTCGCATGGATTTGAAGCTAACTCGTTTATTTCGCATGCAGTTGAAGCTAAATCATGTATAACACAAGTGTTTGAAGCTAAACCATTTGTTTCGCATGGATTCAAAGATAACCCTTCTACTTCGCATTGATTTGAAGCTAAATCATGTGTTGCGCATGGATTTGAACCTAACTCCTTTGTTTCGCATGCAGTTGAAGCTAAATCATGTATATCACAAGTGTTTGAAGCTAAACCATTTGTTTCGCATGGATTCGAAGATAACCCTTCTACTTCGCATTGATTTGAAGGTAAATCATGTGTTCCGCCTGGATTTTAAGCTAACTCGTTTGTATCACATGCAGTTGAAGTTAAATCATGTATATCACAAGTATTTGAAGCTAACCCATTTTATTCCCATTGATTTGAAGCTATGCCTTCTACTTCGCATTGATTTGATGTTAAATCATATGTCTCGCATGGATTTGAAGCTATCGCGTTTGTTTCGCATGCACTTGAATATAAATCAAGTATATCACAAGTATTTGAAACTAAACCGTTTGATTCGCATGGATTTGAAGCTAAGCCTTCTATCTCGCATTGATTTGAAGATAAATAATCTGTTTCGCTTGGATTTGAAGCTCAGCCTTCTACTTCGCATTGATTTGAAGCTAAACAATGTGTTTCGCTTGGATTTTAAGCTAACTCGTTTGTATCACATGCAGTTGAAGTTAACTCATGAATATCACAAGTATTTGAAGCTAAACCATTTGATTTCCATGGATTTGAAGCTATGCCTTCTACCTCGCATTGATTTGAAGATAAATAATGTGTTCCGCTTGGATTTTAAGCTAACTCGTTTGTTTCGCATGCTGTTGAAGCTAAATCATTTATATCACAAGTATTTGAAGCTGAACCATTTGATTTCCATGGATTTGAAGCTATGGCTTCTACTTCGCATTGATTTGGAGCTAAATCATATGTTTCGCATGGATTTAAAGCTAACTCGTTTGTTTCGCATGCAGTTGAAGCTAAATCATGTATATCACAAGTGTTTGAAGCTAAATCATTTGTTTCGCATGGATTCGAAGATAACCCTTCTACTTCGCATTGATTTGAAGCTAAATCATGTGTTTCGCATGGATTTGAAGCTAACTCGTTTGTTTCGCATGCAGTTGATGCTGAGTCATGTATATCACAAGTATTTGCAGCTAAACCATTTGTTTCGCATGGATTCGTAGATAAGCCTTCTACTTCGCATCGATTTGAAGCTAAATCATGTTTTTCGCATGGATTTGAAGCAAAGCCTTCTACTTCGCATTGATTTGAAGATAATCATGTGTTTCGCAAGGATTTGAAGCTAACTCGTTTGTTTCGCATGCAGTTGATGCTAAATCATGTTTATCACAAGTATTTGAAGCTAAACCATTTGTTTCGCATGGATTCGAACATCAGCCTTCTGCTTCGCATTGATTTGATGTTAAATCATATGTTTCGCATGGATTTGAAGCTAACTCGTTTGTTTCACATGCTGTTGAAGCTAAATCAAGTATATCACAAGTATTTGAAGCGAAACCATTTGATTCGCACGGATTTGATGAAACCCATCTAGTTCGCATTGATTTGAATTTAAATCATGTGCTTCGCGTGGATTTGAAGCTAACTCGTTTGTTTCGCATGCAGTTGAAAATAAGTCATGCATACTACAAGTATTTGAAGATAAACCATTTTATTCCCATGGATTTGAAGCTATGCCTTCTACTTCGCATTGATTTGGAGCTAAATCATGTGTTTCGCATGGATTTAAAGCTAACTCGTTGTTTCGCATGCAGTTGAAGCTAAATCATGTATAACACAAGTGTTTGAAGCTAAACCATTTGTTTCGCATGGATTCAAAGATAACCCTTCTACTTCGCATTGATTTGAAGCTAAATCATGTGTTGCGCATGGATTTGAAGCTAACTCGTTTGTTTCGCATGCAGTTGAAGCTAAATCATGTATATCACAAGTGTTTGAAGCTAAATCATTTGTTTCGCATGGATTCGAAGATAACCCTTCTACTTCGCATTGATTTGAAGCTAAATCATGTGTTTCGCATGGATTTGAAGCAAAGCCTTCTACTTCGCATTGATTTGGAGTTAAATCATGTGTTTCGCAAGGATTTAAAGCTATCTCGTTGTTTCGCAAGCAGCTGAAGCTAAATCATGTATATCACAAGTGTTTGAATATGAACCATTTGATTAGCATGGATTCGAAGATCACCACTCTTCTTCGCATTGATTTGAAGATAATCATGTGTTTCGCAAGGATTTGAAGCTAACTCGTTTGTTTCGCATGCAGTTGAAGCTAAATCATGTATATCATAAGTGTTTGAAGCTAAACCATTTGTTTCGCATGGATTCGAAGATAACCCTTCTACTTCGCATTGATTTGAAGCTAAATCATGTGTTGCGCATGGATTAGAAGCTAACTCGTTTGTTTCTCATGCAGTTGAAGCTAAATCATGCATATCACAAGCATTTGAATCTAAACCATTTGTTTCCCATGGATTTGAAGCTATGCCTTCTACTTCGCATTGATTTGGAGCTAAATCATGTGTTTCGCATGGATTTGAAGCTAACTCGTTTTTTTCGCATGCTGTTGAAGCTAAATCATATATATCACAAGTATTTGAAGCTAAACCATTTGTTTCGCATTGATTCAAAGATCTGTCTTCCACTTCCCATTGATTTGAAGCTAAATCATGTGTTTCGCATGGATTTGAAGATAACTCGTTTGTTTCGCATGCAGTTGATGCTGAATCATGTATATCACAAGTATTTGAAGCTAAACCATTTGATTAGCATGGATTCGAAGATAACCCTTCTACTTCGCATTGATTTGAAGCTTAATCATGTGTTTCGCATGGATTTGAAGCAAAGCCTTCTACTTCGCATTGATTTGGAGCTAAATCATGTGTTTCGCATGGATTTAAAGCTAACTCGTTTGTTTCGCATGCAGTTGAAGCTAAATCATGTATATCACAAGTATTTGAAGCTAAACCATTTTATTCCCATGGATTTGAAGCTATGCCTTCTACTTCGCATTGATTTGGAGTTAAATCATGTGTTTCGCATGGATTTAAAGCTAACTCGTTTGTTTCGCATGCAGTTGAAGCTAAATCATGTATATCACAAGTGTTTGAAGCTAAACCATTTGTTTCGCATGGATTCGAAGATAACCCTTCTACTTCGCATTGATTTGAAGCTAAATCATGTGTTGCGCATGGATTTGAAACTAACTCGTTTGTTTCGCATGCAGTTGAAGCTAAATCATGTATATCACAAGTGTTTGAAGCTAAACCATTTGTTTCGCATGGATTCGAAGATAACCCTTCTACTTCGCATTGATTTGAAGCTAAATCATGTGTTTCGCATGGATTTGAAGCAAAGCCTTCTACTTCGCATTGATTTGGAGCTAAATCATGTGTTTCGCATGGATTTAAAGCTAACTCGTTTGTTTCGCATGCAGTTGAAGCTAAATCATGTATATCACAAGTATTTGAAGCTAAACCATTTTATTCCCATGGATTTGAAGCTATGCCTTCTACTTCGCATTGATTTGGAGTTAAATCATGTGTTTCGCATGGATTTAAAGCTAACTCGTTTGTTTCGCATGCAGTTGATGCTAAATCATGTATATCACAAGTATTTGAAGCAAAACCATTTGTTTCGCATGGATTCGAACATCAGCCTTCTGCTTCGCATTGATTTGATGTTAAATCATATGTTTCGCATGGATTTGAAGCTAACTCGTTTATTTCGCATGCAGTTGAAGCTAAATCATGTATAATACAAGTGTTTGAAGCTAAACCATTTGTTTCGCATGGATTCAAAGATAACCCTTCTACTTCGCATTGATTTGAAGCTAAATCATGTGTTGCGCATGGATTTGAAACTAACTCCTTTGTTTCGCATGCAGTTGAAGCTAAATCATGTATATCACAAGTGTTTGAAGCTAAACCATTTGTTTCGCATGGATTCGAAGATAACCCTTCTACTTCGCATTGATTTGAAGGTAAATCATGTGTTTCGCATGGATTTGAAGCAAAGCCTTCTACTTCGCATTGATTTGGAGTTAAATCATGTGTTTCGCAAGGATTTAAAGCTAACTCGTTGTTTCGCAAGCAGCTGAAGCTAAATCATGTATATCACAAGTGTTTGAAGCTAAACCATTTGATTAGCATGGATTCGAAGATCACCCCTCTCCTTCGCATTGATTTGAAGATAATCATGTGTTTCGCATGGATTTGAAGCTACCTCGTTTGTTTCGCATGCAGTTGAAGATAAGTAATGCATATCACAAGTATTTGAAGATAAACCATTTGATTCCCATGGATTTGTAGCTAAGCCTTCTACTTCGCATTAATTTGGAGCTAAATCACGTGTTTCGCATGGATTTAAAGCTAACTCGTTTGTATCGCATGCAGTTGAAGCTAAATCATGTATATCACAAGTGTTTGAAGCTAAATCATTTGTTTCGCATGGATTCGAAGATAACCCTTCTACTTCGCATTGATTTGAAGCTAAATCATGTGTTTCGCATGGATTTGAAGCAAAGTCTTCTACTTCGCATTGATTTGGAGTTAAATCATGTGTTTCGCAAGGATTTAAAGCTAACTCGTTGTTTCGCAAGCAGCTGAAGCTAAATCATGTATATCACAAGTGTTTGAAGCTAAACCATTTGATTAGCATGGATTCGAAGATCACCCCTCTCCTTCGCATTGATTTGAAGATAATCATGTGTTTCGCATGGATTTGAAGCTAACTCGTTTGTTTCGCATGCAGTTGATGCTAAATCATGTATATCACAAGTATTTGAAGCAAAACCATTTGTTTCGCATGGATTCGAACATCAGCCTTCTGCTTCGCATTGATTTGATGTTAAATCATATGTTTCGCATGGATTTGAAGCTAACTCGTTTGTTTCGCATGCAGTTGAAGATAAGTAATGCATATCACAAGTATTTGAAGATAAACCATTTGATTCCCATGGATTTGTAGCTATGCCTTCTACTTCGCATTGATTTGGAGCTAAATCACGTGTTTCGCATGGATTTAAAGCTAACTCGTTTGTATCGCATGCAGTTGAAGCTAAATCATGTATATCACAAGTGTTTGAAGCTAAATCATTTGTTTCGCATGGATTCGAAGATAACCCTTCTACTTCGCATTGATTTGAAGCTAAATCATGTGTTTCGCATGGATTTGAAGCAAAGTCTTCTACTTCGCATTGATTTGGAGTTAAATCATGTGTTTCGCATGGATTTAAAGCTAAACCATTTGTTTCGCATGGATTCGAACATCAGCCTTCTGCTTCGCATTGATTTGATGTTAAATCATATGCTTCGCATGGATTTGAAGATAACTCGTTTGTTTCGCATGCTGTTGAAGCTAAATCAAGTATATCACAAGTATTTGAAGCAAAACCATTTGATTCGAACGGATTTGATGATAACCCTTCTAGTTCGCATTGATTTGAATTTAAATCATGTGTTTCGCATGGATTTAAAGCTAACTCGTTGTTTCGCATGCAGTTGAAGCTAAATCATGTATAACACAAGTGTTTGAAGCTAAACCATTTGTTTCGCATGGATTCAAAGATAACCCTTCTACTTCGCATTGATTTGAAGCTAAATCATGTGTTGCGCATGGATTTGAAACTAACTCGTTTGTTTCGCATGCAGTTGAAGCTAAATCATGTATATCACAAGTGTTTGAAGCTAAACCATTTGTTTCGCATGGATTCGAAGATAACCCTTCTACTTCGCATTGATTTGAAGCTAAATCATGTGTTTCGCATAGATTTGAAGCAAAGCCTTCTACTTCGCATTGATTTGGAGCTAAATCATGTGTTTCGCATAGATTTAAAGCTAACTCGTTTGTTTCGCATGCAGTTGAAGCTAAATCATGTATATCACAAGTATTTGAAGCTAAACCATTTTATACCCATGGATTTGAAGCTATGCCTTCTACTTCGCATTGATTTGAAGCTAAATCATGTGTTTCGCATGGATTTGAAGCAAAGCCTTCTACTTCGCATTGATTTGGAGTTAAATCATGTGTTTCGCATGGATTTAAAGCTAACTCGTTTGTTTCGCATGCTGTTGAAGCTGAATCATGTATATCACAAGTATTTGAAGGTAAACCATTTGTTTCGCATTGATTCAAAGATCAGTCTTCCACTTCGCATTGATTTGAAGCTAAATCATGTGTTTCGCATGGATTTGAAGCTAACTCGTTTGTTTCGCATGCAGTTGATGCTGAATCATGTATATCGCAAGTATTTGCAGCTAAACCATTTGTTTCGCATGGATTCGTAGATAAGCCTTCTACTTCCCATCAATTTGAAGCTAAATCATGTTTTTCGCATGGATTTGAAGCAAAGCCTTCTACTTCGCATTGATTTGAAGATAATCATGTGTTTCGCAAGGATTTGAAGCTAACTCGTTTCTTTCGCATGCAGTTGATGCTAAATCATGTATATCACAAGTATTTGCAGCTAAACCATTTATTTCGCATAGATTCGTAGATAAGCATTCTACTTCGCATCGATTTGAAGCTAAATCATGTGTTTCGCATGGTTTTTGAAGCTAACTCGTTTGTTTCGCATGCTGTTGAAGCTAAATCATATATATCACAAGTATTTGGAGCTAAACCATTTGATTCGCACGGATTTGATGATAACCATCCTAGTTCGCATTGATTTGAACTTAAATCATGTGTTTCGCACGGATTTGAAGCTAACTCGTTTGTTTCGCTTGCTGTTGAAGCTAAATCATGTATATCACAAGTATTTGAAGCAAAACCATTTGATTCGCACGGATTTGATGATAACCCTTCTAGTTCGCATTGATTTGAATTTAAATCATGTGTTTCGTATGGATTTGAAGCTAACTCGTTTGTTTCGCATGCAGTTGAAGATAAGTCATGCATATCACAAGTATTTGAAGATAAACCATTTGATTCCCATGGATTTGAAGCTATGCCTTCTACTTCGCATTTATTTGGAGCTAAATCATGTGTTTCGCATGGATTTAAAGCTAACTCGTTTGTTTCGCATGCAGTTGAAGCTAAATCATGTATATCACAAGTGTTTGAAGCTAAATCATTTGTTTCGCATGGATTCGAAGATAACCCTTCTACTTCGCATTGATTTGAAGCTAAATCATGTGTTTCGCATGGATTTAAAGCTAACTCGTTTGTTTCGCATGCTGTTGAAGTTAAATCATGAATATCACAAGTATTTGAAGCTAAACCATTTGTTTCGCATTGATTCAAAGATCAGTCTTCCACTTCGCATTGATTTGAAGCTAAATCATGTGTTTCGCATGGATTTGAAGCTAACTCGTTTGTTTCGCATGCAGTTGATGCTGAATCATGTATATCACAAGTATTTGCAGCTAAACCATTTGTTTCGCATGGATTCGTAGATAAGCCTTCTACTTCGCATCGATTTGAAGCTAAATCATGTGTTTCGCATGGTTTTTGAAACTAACTCGTTTGTTTCGCATGCTGTTGAAGCTAAATCATGTATATCACAAGTATTTGAAGCTAAACCATTTGATTCGCACGGATTTGATGATAACCCTTCTACTTCGCATTGATTTGAAACGAAATCATATGCTTCGCTTGGATTTGAAGCTAACTCGTTTGTTTCGCAAGCTGTTGAAGCTAAATCATGTATATCACAAGTATTTGAAGCAAAACCATTTGATTCGCACGGATTTGATGATAACCCTTCTAGTTCGCATTGATTTGAAGCTAAATCATGTGTTGCGCATGGATTAGATGCTAACTCGTTTGTTTCGCATGCAGTTGAAGTTAAATCATGTATATCAAAAGTATTTGAAGCTAAACCATTTTATTCCCATGGATTTGAAGCTATGCCTTCTACTTCGCATTGATTTGATGTTAAATCATATGTCTCGCATGGATTTGAAGTTATCTCGTTTGTTTCGCATGAACTTGAATATAAATCATGTATATCACAAGTATTTGAATCTAAACAATCTGTTTCGTGTGGATTCGGAGATCAGCCTTCTACTTCGCATTGATTAGAAACGAAATCATATGCTTCGCTTGGATTTGAAGCTAACTCGTTTGTTTCGCAAGCTGTTGAAGCTAAATCATGTATATCACAAGTATTTGAAGCTAAACCATTTGATTCCCATGGATTTGAAGCTGTGCCTTCTACTTCGCATTGATTTGGAGCTAAATCATGTGTTTCGCATGGATTTGAAGCTAACTCGTTTGTTTCGCATGCTGTTGAAGTTAAATCATGAATATCACAAGTATTTGAAGCTAAACCATTTGTTTCGCATGGATTCGAAGATAACCCTTCTACTTCGCATTGATTTGAAGCTAAATCATGTGTTTCGCATGGATTTAAAGCTAACTCGTTTGTTTCGCATGCTGTTGAAGTTAAATCATGAATATCACAAGTATTTGAAGCTAAACCATTTGTTTCGCATTGATTCAAAGATCAGTCTTCCACTTCGCATTGATTTGAAGCTAAATCATGTGTTTCGCATGGATTTGAAGCTAACTCGTTTGTTTCGCATGCAGTTGATGCTGAATCATGTATATCACAAGTATTTGCAGCTAAACCATTTATTTCGCATAGATTCGTAGATAAGCCTTCTACTTCGCATCGATTTGAAGCTAAATCATGTGTTTCGCATGGTTTTTGAAGCTAACTCGTTTGTTTCGCATGCTGTTGAAGCTAAATCATATATATCACAAGTATTTGGAGCTAAACCATTTGATTCGCACGGATTTGATGATAACCATCCTAGTTCGCATTGATTTGAACTTAAATCATGTGTTTCGCACGGATTTGAAGCTAACTCGTTTGTTTCGCTTGCTGTTGAAGCTAAATCATGTATATCACAAGTATTTGAAGCAAAACCATTTGATTCGCACGGATTTGATGATAACCCTTCTAGTTCGCATTGATTTGAATTTAAATCATGTGTTTCGTATGGATTTGAAGCTAACTCGTTTGTTTCGCATGCAGTTGAAGATAAGTCATGCATATCACAAGTATTTGAAGATAAACCATTTGATTCCCATGGATTTGAAGCTATGCCTTCTACTTCGCATTTATTTGGAGCTAAATCATGTGTTTCGCATGGATTTAAAGCTAACTCGTTTGTTTCGCATGCAGTTGAAGCTAAATCATGTATATCACAAGTGTTTGAAGCTAAATCATTTGTTTCGCATGGATTCGAAGATAACCCTTCTACTTCGCATTGATTTGAAGCTAAATCATGTGTTTCGCATGGATTTAAAGCTAACTCGTTTGTTTCGCATGCTGTTGAAGTTAAATCATGAATATCACAAGTATTTGAAGCTAAACCATTTGTTTCGCATTGATTCAAAGATCAGTCTTCCACTTCGCATTGATTTGAAGCTAAATCATGTGTTTCGCATGGATTTGAAGCTAACTCGTTTGTTTCGCATGCAGTTGATGCTGAATCATGTATATCACAAGTATTTGCAGCTAAACCATTTGTTTCGCATGGATTCGTAGATAAGCCTTCTACTTCGCATCGATTTGAAGCTAAATCATGTGTTTCGCATGGTTTTTGAAACTAACTCGTTTGTTTCGCATGCTGTTGAAGCTAAATCATGTATATCACAAGTATTTGAAGCTAAACCATTTGATTCGCACGGATTTGATGATAACCCTTCTACTTCGCATTGATTTGAAACGAAATCATATGCTTCGCTTGGATTTGAAGCTAACTCGTTTGTTTCGCAAGCTGTTGAAGCTAAATCATGTATATCACAAGTATTTGAAGCAAAACCATTTGATTCGCACGGATTTGATGATAACCCTTCTAGTTCGCATTGATTTGAAGCTAAATCATGTGTTGCGCATGGATTAGATGCTAACTCGTTTGTTTCGCATGCAGTTGAAGTTAAATCATGTATATCAAAAGTATTTGAAGCTAAACCATTTTATTCCCATGGATTTGAAGCTATGCCTTCTACTTCGCATTGATTTGATGTTAAATCATATGTCTCGCATGGATTTGAAGTTATCTCGTTTGTTTCGCATGAACTTGAATATAAATCATGTATATCACAAGTATTTGAATCTAAACAATCTGTTTCGTGTGGATTCGGAGATCAGCCTTCTACTTCGCATTGATTAGAAACGAAATCATATGCTTCGCTTGGATTTGAAGCTAACTCGTTTGTTTCGCAAGCTGTTGAAGCTAAATCATGTATATCACAAGTATTTGAAGCTAAACCATTTGATTCCCATGGATTTGAAGCTGTGCCTTCTACTTCGCATTGATTTGGAGCTAAATCATGTGTTTCGCATGGATTTGAAGCAAAGCCTTCTACTTCGCATTGATTTGGAGTTAAATCATGTGTTTCGCATGGATTTAAAGCTAACTCGTTTGTTTCGCATGCTGTTGAAGCTGAATCATGTATATCACAAGTATTTGAAGGTAAACCATTTGTTTCGCATTGATTCAAAGATCAGTCTTCCACTTCGCATTGATTTGAAGCTAAATCATGTGTTTCGCATGGATTTGAAGCTAACTCGTTTGTTTCGCATGCAGTTGATGCTGAATCATGTATATCGCAAGTATTTGCAGCTAAACCATTTGTTTCGCATGGATTCGTAGATAAGCCTTCTACTTCCCATCAATTTGAAGCTAAATCATGTTTTTCGCATGGATTTGAAGCAAAGCCTTCTACTTCGCATTGATTTGAAGATAATCATGTGTTTCGCAAGGATTTGAAGCTAACTCGTTTCTTTCGCATGCAGTTGATGCTAAATCATGTATATCACAAGTATTTGCAGCTAAACCATTTATTTCGCATAGATTCGTAGATAAGCCTTCTACTTCGCATCGATTTGAAGCTAAATCATGTGTTTCGCATGGTTTTTGAAGCTAACTCGTTTGTTTCGCATGCTGTTGAAGCTAAATCATATATATCACAAGTATTTGGAGCTAAACCATTTGATTCGCACGGATTTGATGATAACCATCCTAGTTCGCATTGATTTGAACTTAAATCATGTGTTTCGCACGGATTTGAAGCTAACTCGTTTGTTTCGCTTGCTGTTGAAGCTAAATCATGTATATCACAAGTATTTGAAGCAAAACCATTTGATTCGCACGGATTTGATGATAACCCTTCTAGTTCGCATTGATTTGAATTTAAATCATGTGTTTCGTATGGATTTGAAGCTAACTCGTTTGTTTCGCATGCAGTTGAAGATAAGTCATGCATATCACAAGTATTTGAAGATAAACCATTTGATTCCCATGGATTTGAAGCTATGCCTTCTACTTCGCATTTATTTGGAGCTAAATCATGTGTTTCGCATGGATTTAAAGCTAACTCGTTTGTTTCGCATGCAGTTGAAGCTAAATCATGTATATCACAAGTGTTTGAAGCTAAATCATTTGTTTCGCATGGATTCGAAGATAACCCTTCTACTTCGCATTGATTTGAAGCTAAATCATGTGTTTCGCATGGATTTAAAGCTAACTCGTTTGTTTCGCATGCTGTTGAAGTTAAATCATGAATATCACAAGTATTTGAAGCTAAACCATTTGTTTCGCATTGATTCAAAGATCAGTCTTCCACTTCGCATTGATTTGAAGCTAAATCATGTGTTTCGCATGGATTTGAAGCTAACTCGTTTGTTTCGCATGCAGTTGATGCTGAATCATGTATATCACAAGTATTTGCAGCTAAACCATTTGTTTCGCATGGATTCGTAGATAAGCCTTCTACTTCGCATCGATTTGAAGCTAAATCATGTGTTTCGCATGGTTTTTGAAACTAACTCGTTTGTTT
This sequence comes from Megalopta genalis, assembly GCF_051020955.1. Classification (NCBI taxonomy): domain Eukaryota; kingdom Metazoa; phylum Arthropoda; class Insecta; order Hymenoptera; family Halictidae; genus Megalopta; species Megalopta genalis. The sequence continues at coordinate 176,994 of NW_027476209.1, read as the reverse complement.
CGCATGCTGTTGAAGCTAAATCATGTATATCACAAGTATTTGAAGCTAAACCATTTGATTCGCACGGATTTGATGATAACCCTTCTACTTCGCATTGATTTGAAACGAAATCATATGCTTCGCTTGGATTTGAAGCTAACTTGTTTGTTTCGCAAGCTGTTGAAGCTAAATCATGTATATCACAAGTATTTGAAGCAAAACCATTTGATTCGCACGGATTTGATGATAACCCTTCTAGTTCGCATTGATTTGAAGCTAAATCATGTGTTGCGCATGGATTAGATGCTAACTCGTTTGTTTCGCATGCAGTTGAAGTTAAATCATGTATATCAAAAGTATTTGAAGCTAAACCATTTTATTCCCATGGATTTGAAGCTATGCCTTCTACTTCGCATTGATTTGATGTTAAATCATATGTCTCGCATGGATTTGAAGTTATCTCGTTTGTTTCGCATGAACTTGAATATAAATCATGTATATCACAAGTATTTGAATCTAAACAATCTGTTTCGTGTGGATTCGGAGATCAGCCTTCTACTTCGCATTGATTAGAAACGAAATCATATGCTTCGCTTGGATTTGAAGCTAACTCGTTTGTTTCGCAAGCTGTTGAAGCTAAATCATGTATATCACAAGTATTTGAAGCTAAACCATTTGATTCCCATGGATTTGAAGCTGTGCCTTCTACTTCGCATTGATTTGGAGCTAAATCATGTGTTTCGCATGGATTTGAAGCTAACTCGTTTGTTTCGCATGCTGTTGAAGTTAAATCATGAATATCACAAGTATTTGAAGCTAAACCATTTGTTTCGCATGGATTCGAAGATAACCCTTCTACTTCGCATTGATTTGAAGCTAAATCATGTGTTTCGCATGGATTTAAAGCTAACTCGTTTGTTTCGCATGCTGTTGAAGTTAAATCATGAATATCACAAGTATTTGAAGCTAAACCATTTGTTTCGCATTGATTCAAAGATCAGTCTTCCACTTCGCATTGATTTGAAGCTAAATCATGTGTTTCGCATGGATTTGAAGCTAACTCGTTTGTTTCGCATGCAGTTGATGCTGAATCATGTATATCACAAGTATTTGCAGCTAAACCATTTATTTCGCATAGATTCGTAGATAAGCCTTCTACTTCGCATCGATTTGAAGCTAAATCATGTGTTTCGCATGGTTTTTGAAGCTAACTCGTTTGTTTCGCATGCTGTTGAAGCTAAATCATATATATCACAAGTATTTGGAGCTAAACCATTTGATTCGCACGGATTTGATGATAACCATCCTAGTTCGCATTGATTTGAACTTAAATCATGTGTTTCGCACGGATTTGAAGCTAACTCGTTTGTTTCGCTTGCTGTTGAAGCTAAATCATGTATATCACAAGTATTTGAAGCAAAACCATTTGATTCGCACGGATTTGATGATAACCCTTCTAGTTCGCATTGATTTGAATTTAAATCATGTGTTTCGTATGGATTTGAAGCTAACTCGTTTGTTTCGCATGCAGTTGAAGATAAGTCATGCATATCACAAGTATTTGAAGATAAACCATTTGATTCCCATGGATTTGAAGCTATGCCTTCTACTTCGCATTTATTTGGAGCTAAATCATGTGTTTCGCATGGATTTAAAGCTAACTCGTTTGTTTCGCATGCAGTTGAAGCTAAATCATGTATATCACAAGTGTTTGAAGCTAAATCATTTGTTTCGCATGGATTCGAAGATAACCCTTCTACTTCGCATTGATTTGAAGCTAAATCATGTGTTTCGCATGGATTTAAAGCTAACTCGTTTGTTTCGCATGCAGTTGATGCTGAATCATGTATATCACAAGTATTTGCAGCTAAACCATTTGTTTCGCATGGATTCGTAGATAAGCCTTCTACTTCGCATCGATTTGAAGCTAAATCATGTGTTTCGCATGGTTTTTGAAACTAACTCGTTTGTTTCGCATGCTGTTGAAGCTAAATCATGTATATCACAAGTATTTGAAGCTAAACCATTTGATTCGCACGGATTTGATGATAACCCTTCTACTTCGCATTGATTTGAAACGAAATCATATGCTTCGCTTGGATTTGAAGCTAACTCGTTTGTTTCGCAAGCTGTTGAAGCTAAATCATGTATATCACAAGTATTTGAAGCAAAACCATTTGATTCGCACGGATTTGATGATAACCCTTCTAGTTCGCATTGATTTGAAGCTAAATCATGTGTTGCGCATGGATTAGATGCTAACTCGTTTGTTTCGCATGCAGTTGAAGTTAAATCATGTATATCAAAAGTATTTGAAGCTAAACCATTTTATTCCCATGGATTTGAAGCTATGCCTTCTACTTCGCATTGATTTGATGTTAAATCATATGTCTCGCATGGATTTGAAGTTATCTCGTTTGTTTCGCATGAACTTGAATATAAATCATGTATATCACAAGTATTTGAATCTAAACAATCTGTTTCGTGTGGATTCGGAGATCAGCCTTCTACTTCGCATTGATTAGAAACGAAATCATATGCTTCGCTTGGATTTGAAGCTAACTCGTTTGTTTCGCAAGCTGTTGAAGCTAAATCATGTATATCACAAGTATTTGAAGCTAAACCATTTGATTCCCATGGATTTGAAGCTGTGCCTTCTACTTCGCATTGATTTGGAGCTAAATCATGTGTTTCGCATGGATTTGAAGCTAACTCGTTTGTTTCGCATGCTGTTGAAGTTAAATCATGAATATCACAAGTATTTGAAGCTAAACCATTTGTTTCGCATTGATTCAAAGATCAGTCTTCCACTTCGCATTGATTTGAAGATAAATAATGTGTTTCGCTTGGATTTGAAGCTCAGCCTTCTACTTCGCATTGATTTGAAGCTAAACCATGTGTTTCGCTTGGATTTTAAGCTAACTCGTTTGTTTCACATGCAGTTGAAGTTAAATCATGAATATCACAAGTATTTGAAGCTAAACCATTTGTTTCGCATTCATTCAAAGATCAGTCTTCCACTTCGCATTGATTTGAAGCTAAATCATATGCTTCGCTTGGATTTGAAGCTAACTCGTTTGTTTCGCAAGCTGTTGAAGCTAAATCATGTATATCACAAGTATTTGAAGCTAAACCATTTGATTCCCATGGATTTGAAGCTCAGCCTTCTACTTCGCATTGATTTGAAGCTAAACCATGTGTTTCGCTTGGATTTTAAGCTAACTCGTTTGTTTCACATGCAGTTGAAGTTAAATCATGAATATCACAAGTATTTGAAGCTAAACCATTTGTTTCGCATTCATTCAAAGATCAGTCTTCCACTTCGCATTGATTTGAAGCTAAATCATGTGTTTCGCATGGATTTGAAGCTAACTCGTTTGTTTCGCATGCAGTTGATGCTGAATCAAGTATATCACAAGTATTTGCAGCTAAACCATTTGTTTCGCATGGATTCGTAGATAAGCCTTCTACTTCGCATCGATTTGAAGCAAAATCATGTGTTTCGCATGGTTTTTGAAGCTAACTCGTTTGTTTCGCATGCTGTTGAAGCTAAATCATGTATATCACAAGTATTTGAAGCTAAACCATTTTATTCCCATGGATTTGAAGCTATGCCTTCTACTTCGCATTGATTTGATGTTAAATCATATGTCTCGCATGGATTTGAAGTTATCTCGTTTGTTTCGCATGAACTTGAATATAAATCATGTATAGCACAAGTATTTGAAGCTAAACCATTTGATTCCCATGGATTTGAAGCTATGCCTTCTACTTCGCATTGATTTGTAGCTAAATCATGTGTTCCGCATGGATTTGAAGCTAACTCGTTTGTTTCGCATGCTGTTGAAGCTAAATCATGTATAGCACAAGTATTTGAAGCTAAACCATTTGATTCCCATGGATTTGAAGCTATGCCTTCTACTTCGCATTGATTTGTAGCTAAATCATGTGTTCCGCATGGATTTGAAGCTAACTCGTTTGTTTCTCACGCACTTGAATCTAAATCAAGTATATCACAAGTATTTGAAGCTAAACCGTTTGATTCGCATGGATTTGAATCTAAGCCTTCTACTTCGCATTGATTTGAAGATAAATCATGTGTTTCGCATGGATTTGAAGCTAACCCGTTTATATCGCATGCAGTTGAAGCTAAATCATGTATATCACAAGTATTTGAAGCTAAAACATTTGATTCGCATGGATTTGAAACTCAGCATTCTACTTCGCATTGATTTGAATCTAAATCATGTGTTCCGCTTGGATTTTAAGCTAACTCGTTTGTATCATATGCAGTTGAAGTTAAATCATGTATAACACAAGTGTTTGAAGCTAAACCATTTGTTTCGCATGGATTCAAAGATAACCCTTCTACTTCGCATTGATTTGAAGCTAAATCATGTGTTGCGCATGGATTTGAAACTAACTCCTTTGTTTCGCATGCAGTTGAAGCTAAATCATGTATATCACAAGTGTTTGAAGCTAAACCATTTGTTTCGCATGGATTCGAAGATAACCCTTCTACTTCGCATTGATTTGAAGGTAAATCATGTGTTTCGCATGGATTTGAAGCAAAGCCTTCTACTTCGCATTGATTTGGAGTTAAATCATGTGTTTCGCAAGGATTTAAAGCTAACTCGTTGTTTCGCAAGCAGCTGAAGCTAAATCATGTATATCACAAGTGTTTGAAGCTAAACCATTTGATTAGCATGGATTCGAAGATCACCCCTCTCCTTCGCATTGATTTGAAGATAATCATGTGTTTCGCATGGATTTGAAGCTACCTCGTTTGTTTCGCATGCAGTTGAAGATAAGTAATGCATATCACAAGTATTTGAAGATAAACCATTTGATTCCCATGGATTTGTAGCTAAGCCTTCTACTTCGCATTAATTTGGAGCTAAATCACGTGTTTCGCATGGATTTAAAGCTAACTCGTTTGTATCGCATGCAGTTGAAGCTAAATCATGTATATCACAAGTGTTTGAAGCTAAATCATTTGTTTCGCATGGATTCGAAGATAACCCTTCTACTTCGCATTGATTTGAAGCTAAATCATGTGTTTCGCATGGATTTGAAGCAAAGTCTTCTACTTCGCATTGATTTGGAGTTAAATCATGTGTTTCGCAAGGATTTAAAGCTAACTCGTTGTTTCGCAAGCAGCTGAAGCTAAATCATGTATATCACAAGTGTTTGAAGCTAAACCATTTGATTAGCATGGATTCGAAGATCACCCCTCTCCTTCGCATTGATTTGAAGATAATCATGTGTTTCGCACGGATTTGAAGCTAACTCGTTTGTTTCGCATGCAGTTCATGCTAAATCATGTATATCACAAGTATTTAAAGCAAAACCATTTGTTTCGCATGGATTCGAACATCAGCCTTCTGCTTCGCATTGATTTGATGTTAAATCATATGTTTCGCATGGATTTGAAGCTAACTCGTTTATTTCGCATGCAGTTGAAGCTAAATCATGTATAACACAAGTGTTTGAAGCTAAACCATTTGTTTCGCATGGATTCAAAGATAACCCTTCTACTTCGCATTGATTTGAAGCTAAATCATGTGTTGCGCATGGATTTGAACCTAACTCCTTTGTTTCGCATGCAGTTGAAGCTAAATCATGTATATCACAAGTGTTTGAAGCTAAACCATTTGTTTCGCATGGATTCGAAGATAACCCTTCTACTTCGCATTGATTTGAAGGTAAATCATGTGTTTCGCATGGATTTGAAGCAAAGCCTTCTACTTCGCATTGATTTGGAGTTAAATCATGTGTTTCGCAAGGATTTAAAGCTAACTCGTTGTTTCGCAAGCAGCTGAAGCTAAATCATGTATATCACAAGTGTTTGAAGCTAAACCATTTGATTAGCATGGATTCGAAGATCACCCCTCTCCTTCGCATTGATTTGAAGATAATCATGTGTTTCGCATGGATTTGAAGCTAACTCGTTTGTTTCGCATGCAGTTGAAGATAAGTAATGCATATCACAAGTATTTGAAGATAAACCATTTGATTCCCATGGATTTGTAGCTATGCCTTCTACTTCGCATTGATTTGGAGCTAAATCACGTGTTTCGCATGGATTTAAAGCTAACTCGTTTGTATCGCATGCAGTTGAAGCTAAATCATGTATATCACAAGTGTTTGAAGCTAAATCATTTGTTTCGCATGGATTCGAAGATAACCCTTCTACTTCGCATTGATTTGAAGCTAAATCATGTGTTTCGCATGGATTTGAAGCAAAGTCTTCTACTTCGCATTGATTTGGAGTTAAATCATGTGTTTCGCATGGATTTAAAGCTAAACCATTTGTTTCGCATGGATTCGAACATCAGCCTTCTGCTTCGCATTGATTTGATGTTAAATCATATGCTTCGCATGGATTTGAAGATAACTCGTTTGTTTCGCATGCTGTTGAAGCTAAATCAAGTATATCACAAGTATTTGAAGCAAAACCATTTGATTCGAACGGATTTGATGATAACCCTTCTAGTTCGCATTGATTTGAATTTAAATCATGTGTTTCGCATGGATTTAAAGCTAACTCGTTGTTTCGCATGCAGTTGAAGCTAAATCATGTATAACACAAGTGTTTGAAGCTAAACCATTTGTTTCGCATGGATTCAAAGATAACCCTTCTACTTCGCATTGATTTGAAGCTAAATCATGTGTTGCGCATGGATTTGAAACTAACTCGTTTGTTTCGCATGCAGTTGAAGCTAAATCATGTATATCACAAGTGTTTGAAGCTAAACCATTTGTTTCGCATGGATTCGAAGATAACCCTTCTACTTCGCATTGATTTGAAGCTAAATCATGTGTTTCGCATAGATTTGAAGCAAAGCCTTCTACTTCGCATTGATTTGGAGCTAAATCATGTGTTTCGCATAGATTTAAAGCTAACTCGTTTGTTTCGCATGCAGTTGAAGCTAAATCATGTATATCACAAGTATTTGAAGCTAAACCATTTTATACCCATGGATTTGAAGCTATGCCTTCTACTTCGCATTGATTTGAAGCTAAATCATGTGTTTCGCATGGATTTGAAGCAAAGCCTTCTACTTCGCATTGATTTGGAGTTAAATCATGTGTTTCGCATGGATTTAAAGCTAACTCGTTTGTTTCGCATGCTGTTGAAGCTGAATCATGTATATCACAAGTATTTGAAGGTAAACCATTTGTTTCGCATTGATTCAAAGATCAGTCTTCCACTTCGCATTGATTTGAAGCTAAATCATGTGTTTCGCATGGATTTGAAGCTAACTCGTTTGTTTCGCACGCACTTGAATCTAAATCAAGTATATCAGAAGTATTTGAAGCTAAACCGTTTGATTCGCTTGGATTTGAAGCTAAGCTTTCTACTTCGCATTGATTTGAAGACAAATCATGTGTATCGCTTGGATTTTAAGCTAACTCGTCTGTTTCGCATGCAGTTCAAGCTAATTCATGTATATCACAAGTATTTGAAGCAAAACCTTTGTTTCGCATGGATTCGAACATCAGCCTTCTGCTTCGCATTGATTTGGACCTAAATCATGTGTTTCGCATGGATTTGAAGCTAACTCGTTTATTTCGCATGCAGTTGAAGCTGAACCATGTATATCACAAGTATTTGAAGCTAAACCGTTTGATTGGCATGGATTTGAAGCTAAGCCTTCTACTTCGCATTAAATAGAAGCTAAATCATGTGTTTCGCATGGATTTGAAGCTAACACGTTTGTTTCGCATGCTGTTGAAGCTAAATCATGTATATCACAAGTGTTTGAAGCTAAACCATTTGTTTCACATGGATTCGAAGATAACCCTTCTACTTCGCATTGGTTCGAAGCTAAATCATGTGTTTCGCATGGATCTAAAGCTAACTCGTTTGTTTCGCATGCAGTTGAAGCTAAATCATGTATATCACAATTTGTTTGAATCTAAACCATTTGTTTCGCATGGATTCGAAGATAACCCTTCTACTTCGCATTGTTTTGAAGCTAAATCATGTGTTTCGTATGGATTTAAAGCTAACTCGTTTGTATCGCATGCAGTTGAAGCTAAATTATGTATATCACAAGTATTTGAAGCAAAACCATTTGATTCGCACGGATTTGATGATAACCCATCTAGTTCGCATAGATTTGAATTTAAATCATGTGCTTCGCGTGGATTTGAAGCTAACTCGTTTGTTTCGCATGCTGTTGAAGCTAAATCATGTATATCACAAGTGTTTGAAGCTAAATCATTTGTTTCGCATGAATTCGAAGATAACCCTTCTACTTCGCATTGATTTGAAGCTAAATCATGTTTTTCGCATGGATTTGAAGCAAAGCCTTCTACTTCGCATTGATTTGGAGTTAAATCATGTGTTTCGCATGGATTTAAAGCTAACTCGTTGTTTCGCATGCAGTTGAAGCTAAATCATGTATATCACAAGTGTTTGAAGCTAAACCGTTTGATTCGCATGGATTTGAAGATCTGCCTTCTACTTCGCATTGATTTGAAGCTAAATCATGTGTTGCGCATGGATTAGAAGCTAACTCGTTTGTTTCGCATGCAGTTGAAGCTAAATCATGTATATCACAAGTATTTGAAGCTAAACCATTTTATTCCCATGGATTTGAAGCTATGCCTTCTACTTCGCATTGATTTGATGTTAAATCATATGTCTCGCATGGATTTGAAGCTATCTCGTTTGTTTCGCATGCACTTGAATATAAATCAAGTATATCACAAGTATTTGAAGCTAAACCTTTGTTTCGCATGGATTCGAACATCAGCCTTCTGCTTCGCATTGATTTGGACCTAAATCATGTGTTTCGCATGGATTTGAAGCTAACTCGTTTATTTCGCATGCACTTGAAGCTGAATCATGTATATCACAATTTGTTTGAAGCTAAACCATTTGTTTTGCACGGATTCGAAGATAATCCTTCTTCTTCGCATTGATTTGAAGCTAAATCATGTGTCTCGCATGGATTTGAAGCTATCTCGTTTGTTTCGCATGCACTTGAATATAAATCAAGTATATCACAAGTATTTGAAGCTAAACCTTTGTTTCGCATGGATTCGAACATCAGCCTTCTGCTTCGCATTGATTTGAAGCTAAATCATGTGTTTCGCATGGATTTGAAGCAAAGCCTTCTACTTCGCATTGATTTGGAGTTAAATCATGTGTTTTGCATGGATTTAAAGCTAACTCGTTGTTTCGCATGCAGTTGAAGCTAAATCATGTATATCACAAGTGTTTGAAGCTAAACCATTTGTTTCGCATGGATTCGAAGATAACCCTTCTACTTCGCATTGATTTGAAGCTAAATCATGTGTTGCGCATGGATTAGAAGCTAACTCGTTTGTTTCGCATGCAGTTGAAGCTAAATCATGTATATCACAAGTATTTGAAGCTAAACCATTTTATTCCCATGCATTTGAAGCTATGCCTTCTACTTCGCATTGATTTGATGTTAAATCATATGTCTCGCATGGATTTGAAGCTATCTCGTTTGTTTCGCATGCACTTGCACATAAATCAAGTATATCACAAGTATTTGAAGCTAAACCATTGTTTCGCATGGATTCGAACATCAGCCATCTGCTTCGCATTGATTTGGACCTAAATCATGTGTTTCGCATGGATTTGAAACTAACTCGTTTATTTCGCATGCAGTTGAAGCTAAATCATGTATATCACAATTGTTTGAAGCTAAATCATTTGTTTCGCATGGATTCGAAGATAACCCTTCTACTTCGCATTGATTTGAAGCTAAATCATGCGTTTCGCATGAATTTGAAGCAAAGCCTTCTACTTCGCATTGATTTGGAGTTAAATAATGTGTTTCGCATGGATTTAAAGCTAACTCGTTGTTACGCAAGCAGTTGAAGCTAAATCATGTATATCACAAGTGTTTGAAGCTAAACCATTTGATTAGCATGAATTCGAAGATCACCCCTCTCCTTCGCATTGATTTGAAGATAATCATGTGTTTCGCATGGATTTGAAGCTAACTCGTTTGTTTCGCATGCAGTTGAAGATAAGTAATGCATATCACAAGTATTTGAAGATAAACCATTTGATTCCCATGGATTTGAAGCTATGCCTTCTACTTCGCATTGATTTGGAGCTAAATCACGTGTTTCGCATGGATTTAAAGCTAACTCGTTTGTTTCGCATGCACTTGCATATAAATCAAGTATATCACAAGTATTTGAAGCTTAACCTTTGTTTCGCATGGATTCGAACATCAGCCTTCTGCTTCGCATTGATTTGGACCTAAATCATGTGTTTCGCATGCAGTTGAAGCTAACTCGTTTATTTCGCATGCAGTTGAAGCTAACTCGTTTATTTCGCATGCAGTTGAAGCTAAATCATGTATATCACAATTGTTTGAAGCTAAATCATTTGTTTCGCATGGATTCGAAGATAACCCTTCTACTTCGCATTGATTTGAAGCTAAATCATGTGTTTCGCATGGATTTGAAGCAAACCCTTCTGCTTCGCATTGATTTGGAGTTAAATCATTTGTTTCGCATGGATTTAAAGCTAACTCGTTGTTTCGCAAGCAGTTGAAGCTAAATCATGTATATCACAAGTGTTTGAAGCTAAACCATTTGATTAGCATGGATTCGAAGATCACCCCTCTCCTTCGCATTGATTTGAAGATAATCATGTGTTTCGCATGGATTTGAAGCTAACTCGTTTGTTTCGCATGCAGTTGAAGATAAGTAATGCATATCACAAGTATTTGAAGATAAACCATTTGATTCCCATGGATTTGAAGCTATGCCTTCTACTTCGCATTGATTTGGAGCTAAATCACGTGTTTCGCATGGATTTAAAGCTAACTCGTTTGTTTCACATGCAGTTGAAGCTAAATAATGTATATCACAATTGTTTGAAGCTAAATCATTTGTTTCGCATGGATTCGAAGATAATCCTTCTATTTCGCATTGATTTGAAGCTAAATCATGTGTTTCGCATGGATTTGAAGCAAAGTCTTCTACTTCGCATTGATTTGGAGTTAAATCATGTGTTTCGCATGGATTTAAAGCTAAATCGTTGTTTCGCATGCAGTTGAAGCTAAGTCATGTATATCACAAGTGTTTGAAGTTAAACCATTTGTTTCGCATGGATTCGCAGATAATCCTTCTATTTCGCATTGATTTGAAGCTAAATCGTTGTTTCGCATGCAGTTGAAGCTAAATCATGTATATCACAAGTGTTTGAAGCTAAACCATTTGATTAGCATGGATTCGAAGATCACCCCTCTCCTTCGCATTGATTTGAAGATAATCATGTGTTTCGCATGGATTTGAAGCTAACTCGTTTGTTTCGCATGCAGTTGATTCTGAATCATGTATATCACAAGTATTTGCAGCTAAACCATTTGTTTCGCATGGATTCGTAGATAAGCCTTCTACTTCGCATCGATTTGAAGCTAAATCATGTGTTTGGCATGGTTTTTGAAGCTCACTCGTTTGTTTCGCATGCTGTTGAAGCTAAATCATGTATATCACAAGTGTTTGAAGCTAAACCGTTTGTTTCGCATGGATTCGAAGATAACCCTTCTACTTCGCATAGGTTTGAAGCTAAATCAATTGTTTGGCATGGTTTTTGAAGCTCACTCGTTCGTTTCGCATGCTGTTGAAACTAAATCATGTATATCACAAGTATTTGATGCTAAACCATTTGATTCCCATGGATTTGTAGCTATGCCTTCTACTTCGCATCGATTTGAAGCTAAATCATGTGTTTCGCATGGTTTTTGAAGATCACTCGTTTGTTTCGCATGCTGTTGAAGCTAAATCATGTATATCACAAGTATTTGAATATGAACCATTTGATTAGCATGGATTCGAAGATCACCCCTCTTCTTCGCATTGATTTGAAGATAATCATGTGTTTCGCAAGGATTTGAAGCTAACTCGTTTGTTTCGCATGCAGTTGAAGCTAAATTATGTATATCACAAGTATTTGAAGCTAAACCATTTGTTTCGCATGGATTTGAAACTACGCCTTCTACTTCGCATTAATTTGAAGCTAAATAATTTGTTTCACTCGGATTTGAAGCTAAGCCTTCTACTTCACGTCGATTTGACCATAAATCATATTTTTCGCTGGATTTGAATCTAACTCGTGTGTTTCGCATGCTGTTGAAGCTAAATCATGTATATAACAAGTATTTGAAGCTAAACCATTTGTTTCGCATGTATTCGAAGATTACCCTTCTACTTCGCATTCATTTGAAGCTAAATCAAGTGTTTCGCATGGATTTCAATCTAACTCGTTTGTTTCGCATGCTGTTGAAGCTAAATCATGTATATCACGAGTATTTGAAGCTAAACCATTTGTTTCGCATTGATTCAAAGATCAGTCTTCCACTTCGCATTGATTTGAAGCTAAATCATGTGTTTCACTTGGATTTGAAGCTAAGCCTTCTACTTCACGTCGATTTGACCTTAAATCATATTTTTCGCTGGATTTGAAACTAACTCGTTTGTTTCGCATGCTGTTGAAGCTAAATCATGTATATAACAAGTATTTGAATCTAAACCATTTGTTTCGCATGTATTCGAAGATAACCCTTCTACTTCGCATTCATTTGAAGCTAAATCAAGTGTTTCGCAAGGATTTCAATCTAACTCGCTTGTTTCGCATGCTGTTGAAGCTAAATCATGTATATCACGAGTATTTGAAGCTAAACCATTTGTTTCGCATTGATTCAAAGATCAGTCTTCCACTTCGCATTGATTTGAAGCTAAATCATGTGTTTCACTTGGATTTGAAGCTAAGCCTTCTACTTCACGTCGATTTGACCTTAAATCATATTTTTCGCTGGATTTGAAACTAACTCGTTTGTTTCGCATGCTGTTGAAGCTAAATCATGTATATAACAAGTATTTGAAGCTAAACCATTTGTTTCGCATGTATTCGAAGATTAGCCTTCTACTTCGCATTCATTTGAAGCTAAATCAAGTGTTTCGCATGGATTTCAATCTAACTCGTTTGTTTCGCATGCTGTTGAAGCTAAATCATGTATATCACGAGTATTTGAAGCTAAATCATTTGTTTCGCATTGATTCAAAGATCAGTCTTCCACTTCGCATTGATTTGAAGCTAAATCATGTGTTTCGCATGGATTTGAAGGTAACTAGTTTGTTTCGCATGCAGCTGTAGCTAAATCATGTATATCACAAGTGTTTGAAGCTAAACCATTTGTTTTGCATGGATTCGAAGAAAATCGTTCTACTTCGCATTGATTTGAAGCTAAATCATGTGTTTCGCATGGATTTGAAGCTAACTCGTTTGTTTCGCATGCATTTGAAGCTAAATCATGTATATCACAAGTATTTGAAGCAAAACCTTTGTTTCGCATGGATTCGAACATCAGCCTTCTGCTTCGCATTGATTTGGACCTAAATCATGTGTTTCGCATGGATTTGAATCTAACTCGTTTATTTCGCATGCACTTGAAGCTGAACCATGTATATCACAAGTATTTGAAGCTAAACCGTTTGATTGGCATGGATTCGAAGCTAAGCCTTCAACTTCGCATTGATTTGAAGCTAAATAATTTGTCTCACTTGGATTTGAAGCTAAGCCTTCTACTTCACGTCGATTTGACGTTAAATCATATTTTTCGCTGAATTTGAAGCTAACTCGTTTGTTTCGCATGCTGTTAAAGCTAAATCATGTATATCACGAGTATTTGAAGCTAAACCATTTGTTTCGCATTGATCCAAAGATCAGACTTCCACTTCGCATTGATTTGAAGCTAAATCATGTGTTTCGCATGGATTTGAAGCTAACTCGTTTGTTTCGCACGCAGTTGATGCTGAATCATGTATATCAGAAGTATTTGCAGCTAAACCATTTGTTTCGCATGGATTCGTAGATAAGCCTTCTACTTCGAATCGATTTGAAGCTAAATCATGTGTTTCGCATGGTTTTTGATGCTAACTCGTTTGTTTCGCATGCTGTTGAAGCTAAATCATGTATATCACAAGTGTTTGAAGCTAAACCATTTGTTTCGCATGGATTCGAAGATAACCCTTCTACTTCGCATTGGTTTGAAGCTAAATCATGTGTTTCGCATGGATTTGAAGCTATCTCGTTTGTTTCGCATGCACTTGAATCTAAATCAATTATATCACAAGCATTTGAATATGAACCATTTGGTTAGCATTGATTCGAATATCACCCTTCTTCTTCGCATTGATTTCAAGCTTAATAATGTGTTTCGCTTGGATTTTAAACTAACTCGTTTGTATCACATGCGGTTGAAGTTACATCATGTATATCACAAGTATTTGAAGCTAAACGATTTGATTCGCATGGATTTGAAGATAAGCCCTCTACTTCACATTGATTTGCAGCTAAATAATGTGTTTCGTATGGATTTGAAGCAAACTCGTATGTTTCGCATGCTGTTGAAGCTAAATCATGTATATCACGAGTATTTGAAGCTAAACCATTTGTTTCGCATTGATTCAAAGATCAGTCTTCCACTTCGCATTGATTTGAAGCTAAATCATGTGTTTCACTTGGATTTGAAGCTAAGCCTTCTACTTCACGTCGATTTGACCTTAAATCATATTTTTCGCTGGATTTGAAACTAACTCGTTTGTTTCGCATGCTCTTGAAGCTAAATCATGTATATAACAAGTATTTGAAGCTAAACCATTTGTTTCGCATGTATTCGAAGATAACCCTTCTACTTCGCATTCATTTGAAGCTAAATCAAGTGTTTCGCAAGGATTTCAATCTAACTCGTTTGTTTCGCATGCTGTTGAAGCTAAATCATGTATATCACGAGTATTTGAAGCTAAACCATTTGTTTCGCATTGATTCAAAGATCAGTCTTCCACTTCGCATTGATTTGAAGCTAAATCATGTGTTTCACTTGGATTTGAAGCTAAGCCTTCTACTTCACGTCGATTTGACCTTAAATCATATTTTTCGCTGGATTTGAAACTAACTCGTTTGTTTCGCTTGCTGTTGAAGCTAAATCATGTATATCACGAGTATTTGAAGCTAAACCATTTGTTTCGCATGGATTCGAAGATAGCCCTTCTACTTCGCATTGGTTTGAAGCTAAATCATGTGTTTCGCATGGATTTGAAGCTAAGCCTTCTACTTCGCATTGATTTGGAGTTGAATCATGTGTTTCGCATGGGTTTAAAGCTAACTCGTTGTTTCGCATGCATTTGAAGCTAAATCATGTATATCACAAGTATTTGAAGCAAAACCTTTGTTTCGCATGGATTCGAACATCAGCCTTCTGCTTCGCATTGATTTGGACCTAAATCATGTGTTTCGCATGGATTTGAATCTAACTCGTTTATTTCGCATGCACTTGAAGCTGAACCATGTATATCACAAGTATTTGAAGCTAAACCGTTTGATTGGCATGGATTCGAAGCTAAGCCTTCAACTTCGCATTGATTTGATGCTAAATAATTTGTCTCACTTGGATTTGAAGCTAAGCCTTCTACTTCACGTCGATTTGACGTTAAATCATATTTTTCGCTGAATTTGAAGCTAACTCGTTTGTTTCGCATGCTGTTAAAGCTAAATCATGTATATCACGAGTATTTGAAGCTAAACCATTTGTTTCGCATTGATCCAAAGATCAGACTTCCACTTCGCATTGATTTGAAGCTAAATCATGTGTTTCGCATGGATTTGAAGCTAACTCGTTTGTTTCGCACGCAGTTGATGCTGAATCATGTATATCAGAAGTATTTGCAGCTAAACCATTTGTTTCGCATGGATTCGTAGATAAGCCTTCTACTTCGAATCGATTTGAAGCTAAATCATGTGTTTCGCATGGTTTTTGATGCTAACTCGTTTGTTTCGCATGCTGTTGAAGCTAAATCATGTATATCACAAGTGTTTGAAGCTAAACCATTTGTTTCGCATGGATTCGAAGATAACCCTTCTACTTCGCATTGGTTTGAAGCTAAATCATGTGTTTCGCATGGATTTGAAGCTATCTCGTTTGTTTCGCATGCACTTGAATCTAAATCAATTATATCACAAGCATTTGAATATGAACCATTTGGTTAGCATTGATTCGAATATCACCCTTCTTCTTCGCATTGATTTCAAGCTTAATAATGTGTTTCGCTTGGATTTTAAACTAACTCGTTTGTATCACATGCGGTTGAAGTTACATCATGTATATCACAAGTATTTGAAGCTAAACGATTTGATTCGCATGGATTTGAAGATAAGCCCTCTACTTCACATTGATTTGCAGCTAAATAATGTGTTTCGTATGGATTTGAAGCTAACTCGTTTGTTTCGCATGCTGTTGAAGCTAAATCATGTATATCACGAGTATTTGAAGCTAAACCATTTGTTTCGCATTGATTCAAAGATCAATCTTCCACTTCGCATTGATTTGAAGCTAAATCATGTGTTTCACTTGGATTTGAAGCTAAGCCTTCTACTTCCCGTCGATTTGACCTTAAATCATATTTTTCGCTGGATTTGAAACTAACTCGTTTGTTTCGCATGCTCTTGAAGCTAAATCATGTATATAACAAGTATTTGAAGCTAAACCATTTGTTTCGCATGTATTCGAAGATAACCCTTCTACTTCGCATTCATTTGAAGCTAAATCAAGTGTTTCGCAAGGATTTCAATCTAACTCGTTTGTTTCGCATGCTGTTGAAGCTAAATCATGTATATCACGAGTATTTGAAGCTAAACCATTTGTTTCGCATTGATTTAAAGATCAGTCTTCCACTTCGCATTGATTTGAAGCTAAATCATGTGTTTCACTTGGATTTGAAGCTAAGCCTTCTACTTCACGTCGATTTGACCTTAAATCATATTTTTCGCTGGATTTGAAACTAACTCGTTTGTTTCGCTTGCTGTTGAAGCTAAATCATGTATATCACGAGTATTTGAAGCTAAACCATTTGTTTCGCATGGATTCGAAGATAGCCCTTCTACTTCGCATTGGTTTGAAGCTAAATCATGTGTTTCGCATGGATTTGAAGCTAAGCCTTCTACTTCGCATTGATTTGGAGTTGAATCATGTGTTTCGCATGGGTTTAAAGCTAACTCGTTGTTTCGCATGCATTTGAAGCTAAATCATGTATATCACAAGTATTTGAAGCAAAACCTTTGTTTCGCATGGATTCGAACATCAGCCTTCTGCTTCGCATTGATTTGGACCTAAATCATGTGTTTCGCATGGATTTGAATCTAACTCGTTTATTTCGCATGCACTTGAAGCTGAACCATGTATATCACAAGTATTTGAAGCTAAACCGTTTGATTGGCATGGATTTGAAGCTATGCCTTCTACTTCGCATTGATTTGAAGCTAAATAATTTGTCTCACTTGGATTTGAAGCTAAGCCTTCTACTTCACGTCGATTTGACGTTAAATCATATTTTTCGCTGGATTTGAAGCTAACTCGTTTGTTTCGCATGCTGTTAAAGCTAAATCATGTATATCACGAGTATTTGAAGCTAAACCATTTGTTTCGCATTGATTCAAAGATCAGACTTCCACTTCGCATTGATTTGAAGCTAAATCATGTGTTTCGCATGGATTTGAAGCTAACTCGTTTGTTTCGCACGCAGTTGATGCTGAATCATGTATATCAGAAGTATTTGCAGCTAAACCATTTGTTTCGCATGGATTCGTAGATAAGCCTTCTACTTCGAATCGATTTGAAGCTAAATCATGTGTTTCGCATGGTTTTTGTTGCTAACTCGTTTGTTTCGCATGCTGTTGAAGCTAAATCATGTATATCACAAGTGTTTGAAGCTAAACCATTTGTTTCGCACGGATTCGAAGATAGCCCTTCCACTTCGCATTGGTTTGAAGCTAAATCATGTGTTTCGCATGGATTTGTAGCTAACTCGTCTGTTTCGCATGCAGTTGAATCTAAATCATGTATATCACAAGTATTTGAAGCAAAACCTTTGTTTCGCATGGATTCGAACATCAGCCTTCTGCTTCGCATTGATTTGGACCTAAATCATGTGTTTCGCATGGATTTGAAGCTAACTCGTTTATTTCGCATGCACTTGAAGCTGAACCATGTATATCACAAGTATTTGAAGCTAAACCGTTTGATTGGCACGGATTTGAAGCTAAGCCTTCTACTTCGCATTGATGTGGAGTTGAATCATGTGTTTCGCATGGGTTTAAAGCTAACTCGTTGTTTCGCATGCAGTTGAAGCTAAATCATGTATAACACAAGTGTTTGAAGCTAAACCATTTGTTTCGCATTTATTCAAAGAAAACCCTTCTACTTCGCATTGATTTGAAGCTAAATCATGTGTTGCGCATGGATTTGAATCTAACTCGTTTGTTTCGCATGCAGTTGAAGCTAAATCATGTATATCACAAGAATTTGAAGCTAAACCATTTTATTCCCATGGATTTGAAGCTATGCCTTCTACTTCGCATTGATTTGAAGATAAATCATGTGTTTCGCTTGGATTTGAGGCTAGCTTGTTTGTTTCGCATGCAGTTGAAGCTAAATCATGTATATCACAATTTGTTTCAAGCTAAATCATTTGTTTTGCATGGATTCGAAGATAATCCTTCTACTTCGCATTGATTTGAAGCTAAATCATGTGTTTCGCATGGATTTGAAGCTAACTCGTTTGTTTCGCATGCATTTGAAGCTAAATCATGTATATCACAAGTGTTTGAAGCTAAACCATTTGTTTTGCATGGATTCGAACATCAGCCTTCTGCTTCGCATTGATTTGGACCTAAATCATGTGTTTCGCATGGATTTGAATCTAACTCGTTTATTTCGCATGCACTTGAAGCTGAACCATGTATATCACAAGTATTTGAAGCTAAACCGTTTGATTGGCATGGATTTGAAGCTAAGCCTTCTACTTCACGTCGATTTGACCTTAAATCATATTTTTCGCTGGATTTGAAACTAACTCGTTTGTTTCGCATGCTGTTAAAGCTAAATCATGTATATCACGAGTATTTGAAGCTAAACCATTTGTTTCGCATTGATTCAAAGATCAGACTTCCACTTCGCATTGATTTGAAGCTAAATCATGTGTTTCGCATGGATTTGAAGCTAACTCGTTTGTTTCGCACGCAGTTGATGCTGAATCATGTATATCAGAAGTATTTGCAGCTAAACCATTTGTTTCGCATGGATTCGTAGATAAGCCTTCTACTTCGCATTGATTTGAAGCTAAATCATGTGTTTCGCATGGATTTGAAGCTAACTCGTTTGTTTCGCATGCATTTGAAGCTAAATCATGTATATCACAAGTATTTGAAGCAAAACCTTTGTTTCGCATGGATTCGAACATCTGCCTTCTGCTTCGCATTGGTTTGGACCTAAATCATGTGTTTCGCATGGATTTGAATCTAACTCGTTTATTTCGCATGCACTTGAAGCTGAACCATGTATATCACAAGTATTTGAAGCTAAACCGTTTGATTGGCATGGATTCGAAGCTAAGCCTTCAACTTCGCATTGATTTGAAGCTAAATAATTTGTCTCACTTGGATTTGAAGCTAAGCCTTCTACTTCACGTCGATTTGACGTTAAATCATATTTTTCGCTGAATTTGAAGCTAACTCGTTTGTTTCGCACGCTGTTAAAGCTAAATCATGTATATCACGAGTATTTGAAGCTAAACCATTTGTTTCGCATTGATCCAAAGATCAGACTTCCACTTCGCATTGATTTGAAGCTAAATCATGTGTTTCGCATGGATTTGAAGCTAACTCGTTTGTTTCGCACGCAGTTGATGCTGAATCATGTATATCAGAAGTATTTGCAGCTAAACCATTTGTTTCGCATGGATTCGTAGATAAGCCTTCTACTTCGAATCGATTTGAAGCTAAATCATGTGTTTCGCATGGTTTTTGATGCTAACTCGTTTGTTTCGCATGCTGTTGAAGCTAAATCATGTATATCACAAGTGTTTGAAGCTAAACCATTTGTTTCGCATGGATTCGAAGATAACCCTTCTACTTCGCATTGGTTTGAAGCTAAATCATGTGTTTCGCATGGATTTGAAGCTATCTCGTTTGTTTCGCATGCACTTGAATCTAAATCAATTATATCACAAGCATTTGAATATGAACCATTTGGTTAGCATTGATTCGAATATCACCCTTCTTCTTCGCATTGATTTCAAGCTTAATAATGTGTTTCGCTTGGATTTTAAACTAACTCGTTTGTATCACATGCGGTTGAAGTTACATCATGTATATCACAAGTATTTGAAGCTAAACGATTTGATTCGCATGGATTTGAAGATAAGCCCTCTACTTCACATTGATTTGCAGCTAAATAATGTGTTTCGTATGGATTTGAAGCTAACTCGTTTGTTTCGCATGCTGTTGAAGCTAAATCATGTATATCACGAGTATTTGAAGCTAAACCATTTGTTTCGCATTGATTCAAAGATCAGTCTTCCACTTCGCATTGATTTGAAGCTAAATCATGTGTTTCACTTGGATTTGAAGCTAAGCCTTCTACTTCACGTCGATTTGACCTTAAATCATATTTTTCGCTGGACTTGAAACTAACTCGTTTGTTTCGCATGCTCTTGAAGCTAAATCATGTATATAACAAGTATTTGAAGCTAAACCATTTGTTTCGCATGTATTCGAAGATAACCCTTCTACTTCGCATTCATTTGAAGCTAAATCAAGTGTTTCGCAAGGATTTCAATCTAACTCGTTTGTTTCGCATGCTGTTGAAGCTAAATCATGTATATCACGAGTATTTGAAGCTAAACCATTTGTTTCGCATTGATTCAAAGATCAGTCTTCCACTTCGCATTGATTTGAAGCTAAATCATGTGTTTCACTTGGATTTGAAGCTAAGCCTTCTACTTCACGTCGATTTGACCTTAAATCATATTTTTCGCTGGATTTGAAACTAACTCGTTTGTTTCGCTTGCTGTTGAAGCTAAATCATGTATATCACGAGTATTTGAAGCTAAACCATTTGTTTCGCATGGATTCAAAGATAGCCCTTCTACTTCGCATTGGTTTGAAGCTAAATCATGTGTTTCGCATGGATTTGAAGCTAAGCCTTCTACTTCGCATTGATTTGGAGTTGAATCATGTGTTTCGCATGGGTTTAAAGCTAACTCGTTGTTTCGCATGCATTTGAAGCTAAATCATGTATATCACAAGTATTTGAAGCAAAACCTTTGTTTCGCATGGATTCGAACATCAGCCTTCTGCTTCGCATTGATTTGGACCTAAATCATGTGTTTCGCATGGATTTGAATCTAACTCGTTTATTTCGTATGCACTTGAAGCTGAACCATGTATATCACAAGTATTTGAAGCTAAACCGTTTGATTGGCATGGATTCGAAGCTAAGCCTTCAACTTCGCATTGATTTGATGCTAAATAATTTGTCTCACTTGGATTTGAAGCTAAGCCTTCTACTTCACGTCGATTTGACGTTAAATCATATTTTTCGCTGAATTTGAAGCTAACTCGTTTGTTTCGCATGCTTTTAAAGCTAAATCATGTATATCACGAGTATTTGAAGCTAAACCATTTGTTTCGCATTGATCCAAAGATCAGACTTCCACTTCGCATTGATTTGAAGCTAAATCATGTGTTTCGCATGGATTTGAAGCTAACTCGTTTGTTTCGCACGCAGTTTATGCTGAATCATGTATATCAGAAGTATTTGCAGCTAAACCATTTGTTTCGCATGGATTCGTAGATAAGCCTTCTACTTCGAATCGATTTGAAGCTAAATCATGTGTTTCGCATGGTTTTTGATGCTAACTCGTTTGTTTCGCATGCTGTTGAAGCTAAATCATGTATATCACAAGTGTTTGAAGCTAAACCATTTGTTTCGCATGGATTCGAAGATAACCCTTCTACTTCGCATTGGTTTGAAGCTAAATCATGTGTTTCGCATGGATTTGAAGCTATCTCGTTTGTTTCGCATGCACTTGAATCTAAATCAATTATATCACAAGCATTTGAATATGAACCATTTGGTTAGCATTGATTCGAATATCACCCTTCTTCTTCGCATTGATTTCAAGCTTAATAATGTGTTTCGCTTGGATTTTAAACTAACTCGTTTGTATCACATGCGGTTGAAGTTACATCATGTATATCGCAAGTATTTGAAGCTAAACGATTTGATTCGCATGGATTTGAAGATAAGCCCTCTACTTCACATTGATTTGCAGCTAAATAATGTGTTTCGTATGGATTTGAAGCTAACTCGTTTGTTTCGCATGCTGTTGAAGCTAAATCATGTATATCACGAGTATTTGAAGCTAAACCATTTGTTTCGCATTGATTCAAAGATCAATCTTCCACTTCGCATTGATTTGAAGCTAAATCATGTGTTTCACTTGGATTTGAAGCTAAGCCTTCTACTTCCCGTCGATTTGACCTTAAATCATATTTTTCGCTGGATTTGAAACTAACTCGTTTGTTTCGCATGCTCTTGAAGCTAAATCATGTATATAACAAGTATTTGAAGCTAAACCATTTGTTTCGCATGTATTCGAAGATAACCCTTCTACTTCGCATTCATTTGAAGCTAAATCAAGTGTTTCGCAAGGATTTCAATCTAACTCGTTTGTTTCGCATGCTGTTGAAGCTAAATCATGTATATCACGAGTATTTGAAGCTAAACCATTTGTTTCGCATTGATTCAAAGATCAGTCTTCCACTTCGCATTGATTTGAAGCTAAATCATGTGTTTCACTTGGATTTGAAGCTAAGCCTTCTACTTCACGTCGATTTGACCTTAAATCATATTTTTCGCTGGATTTGAAACTAACTCGTTTGTTTCGCTTGCTGTTGAAGCTAAATCATGTATATCACGAGTATTTGAAGCTAAACCATTTGTTTCGCATGGATTCGAAGATAGCCCTTCTACTTCGCATTGGTTTGAAGCTAAATCATGTGTTTCGCATGGATTTGAAGCTAAGCCTTCTACTTCGCATTGATTTGGAGTTGAATCATGTGTTTCGCATGGGTTTAAAGCTAACTCGTTGTTTCGCATGCATTTGAAGCTAAATCATGTATATCACAAGTATTTGAAGCAAAACCTTTGTTTCGCATGGATTCGAACATCAGCCTTCTGCTTCGCATTGATTTGGACCTAAATCATGTGTTTCGCATGGATTTGAATCTAACTCGTTTATTTCGCATGCACTTGAAGCTGAACCATGTATATCACAAGTATTTGAAGCTAAACCGTTTGATTGGCATGGATTTGAAGCTAAGCCTTCTACTTCGCATTGATTTGAAGCTAAATAATTTGTCTCACTTGGATTTGAAGCTAAGCCTTCTACTTCACGTCGATTTGACGTTAAATCATATTTTTCGCTGGATTTGAAGCTAACTCGTTTGTTTCGCATGCTGTTAAAGCTAAATCATGTATATCACGAGTATTTGAAGCTAAACCATTTGTTTCGCATTGATTCAAAGATCAGACTTCCACTTCGCATTGATTTGAAGCTAAATCATGTGTTTCGCATGGATTTGAAGCTAACTCGTTTGTTTCGCACGCAGTTGATGCTGAATCATGTATATCAGAAGTATTTGCAGCTAAACCATTTGTTTCGCATGGATTCGTAGATAAGCCTTCTACTTCGAATCGATTTGAAGCTAAATCATGTGTTTCGCATGGTTTTTGTTGCTAACTCGTTTGTTTCGCATGCTGTTGAAGCTAAATCATGTATATCACAAGTGTTTGAAGCTAAACCATTTGTTTCGCACGGATTCGAAGATAGCCCTTCCACTTCGCATTGGTTTGAAGCTAAATCATGTGTTTCGCATGGATTTGAAGCTAAGCCTTCTACTTCGCATTGATTTGGAGTTGAATCATGTGTTTCGCATGGGTTTAAAGCTAACTCGTTGTTTCGCATGCAGTTGAAGCTAAATCATGTATAACACAAGTGTTTGAAGCTAAACCATTTGTTTCGCATTTATTCAAAGAAAACCCTTCTACTTCGCATTGATTTGAAGCTAAATCATGTGTTGCGCATGGATTTGAAGCTAACTCGTTTGTTTCGCATGCAGTTGAAGCTAAATCATGTATATCACAAGAATTTGAAGCTAAACCATTTTATTCCCATGGATTTGAAGCTATGCCTTCTACTTCGCATTGATTAGAAGATAAATCATGTGTTTCGCTTGGATTTGAGGCTAGCTTGTTTGTTTCGCATGCAGTTGAAGCTAAATCATGTATATCACAATTTGTTTGAAGTTAAATCATTTGTTTTGCATGGATTCGAAGATAACCCTTCTACTTCACATTGGTTTGAAGCTAAATCATGTGTTTCGCATGGATTTGGAGCTAACTCGTTTGTTTCGCATGCACTTGAATCTAAATCAATTATATCACAAGCATTTGAATATGAACCATTTGGTTAGCATTGATTCGAAGATTACCCTTCTTCTTCGCATTGATTTCAAGCTTAATTATGTGCTTCGCTTGGATTTTAAAATAACTCGTTTGTATCACATGCGGTTGAAGTTAAATCATGTATATCACAAGTATTTGAAGCTAAAACGTTTGATTGGCATGGATTTGAAGCTAAGCCTTCTACTTCGCATTAAATTGAAGCTAAATCATGTGTTTCGCATGGATTTGAAGCTAACACGTTTGTTTCGCATGCTGTTGAAGCTAAATCATGTATATCACAAGTGTTTGAAGCTAAACCATTTGTTTCGCATGGATTCGAAGATAACCCTTCTACTTCGCATTGGTTTGAAGCTAAATCATGTATTTCGAATGGATTTGAAGCAAAGCCTTCTACTTCGCATTGATTTGGAGTTGAATCATGTGTTTCGCATGGGTTTAAAGCTACCTCGTTGTTTCGCATGCAGTTGAAGCTAAATCATGTATAACACAAGTGTTTGAAGCTAAACCATTTGTTTCGCATTTATTCAAAGAAAACCCTTCTACTTCGCATTGATTTGAAGCTAAATCATGTGTTTCGCATGGATTTGTAGCTAACTCGTCTGTTTCGCATGCAGTTGAATCTAAATCATGTATATCACAAGTATTTGAAGCAAAACCTTTGTTTCGCATGGATTCGAACATCAGCATTCTGCTTCGCATTGATTTGGACCTAAATCATGTGTTTCGCATGGATTTGAAGCTAACTCGTTTATTTCGCATGCACTTGACGCTGAACCATGTATATCACAAGTATTTGAAGCTAAACCGTTTGATTGGCACGGATTTGAAGCTAAGCCTTCTACTTCGCATTGATGTGGAGTTGAATCATGTGTTTCGCATGGGTTTAAAGCTAACTCGTTGTTTCGCATGCAGTTGAAGCTAAATCATGTATAACACAAGTGTTTGAAGCTAAACCATTTGTTTCGCATTTATTCAAAGAAAACCCTTCTACTTCGCATTGATTTGAAGCTAAATCATGTGTTGCGCATGGATTTGAATCTAACTCGTTTGTTTCGCATGCAGTTGAAGCTAAATCATGTATATCACAAGAATTTGAAGCTAAACCATTTTATTCCCATGGATTTGAAGCTATGCCTTCTACTTCGCATTGATTTGAAGATAAATCATGTGTTTCGCTTGGATTTGAGGCTAGCTTGTTTGTTTCGCATGCAGTTGAAGCTAAATCATGTATATCACAATTTGTTTCAAGCTAAATCATTTGTTTTGCATGGATTCGAAGATAATCCTTCTACTTCGCATTGATTTGAAGCTAAATCATGTGTTTCGCATGGATTTGAAGCTAACTCGTTTGTTTCGCATGCATTTGAAGCTAAATCATGTATATCACAAGTGTTTGAAGCTAAACCATTTGTTTTGCATGGATTCGAACATCAGCCTTCTGCTTCGCATTGATTTGGACCTAAATCATGTGTTCCGCATGGATTTGAATCTAACTCGTTTATTTCGCATGCACTTGAAGCTGAACCATGTATATCACAAGTATTTGAAGCTAAACCGTTTGTTTGGCATGGATTTGAAGCTAAGCCTTCTACTTCACGTCGATTTGACCTTAAATCATATTTTTCGTTGGATTTGAAACTAACTCGTTTGTTTCGCATGCTGTTGAAGCTAAATCATGTATATAACAAGTATTTGAAGCTAAACCATTTGTTTCGCATGTATTCGAAGATTACCCTTCTACTTCGCATTCATTTGAAGCTAAATCAAGTGTTTCGCATGGATTTCAATCTAACTCGTTTGTCTCGCATGCTGTTGAAGCTAAATCATGTATATCACGAGTATTTGAAGCTAAATCATTTGTTTCGCATTGATTCAAAGATCAGTCTTCCACTTCGCATTGATTTGAAGCTAAATCATGTGTTTCGCATGGATTTCAAGGTAACTAGTTTGTTTCGCATGCAGCTGTAGCTAAATCATGTATATCACAAGTGTTTGAAGCTAAACCATTTGTTTTGCATGGATTCGAAGATAATCGTTCTACTTCGCATTGATTTGAAGCTAAATCATGTGTTTCGCATGGATTTGAAGCTAACTCGTTTGTTTCGCATGCATTTGAAGCTAAATCATGTATATCACAAGTATTTGAAGCAAAACCTTTGTTTCGCATGGATTCGAACATCAGCCTTCTGCTTCGCATTGATTTGGACCTAAATCATGTGTTTCGCATGGATTTGAATCTAACTCGTTTATTTCGCATGCACTTGAAGTTAAATCATGTATATCACAAGTATTTGAAGCTAAAACGTTTGATTGGCATGGATTTGAAGCTAAGCCTTCTACTTCGCATTAAATTGAAGCTAAATCATGTGTTTCGCATGGATTTGAAGCTAACACGTTTGTTTCGCATGCTGTTGAAGCTAAATCATGTATATCACAAGTGTTTGAAGCTAAACCATTTGTTTCGCATGGATTCGAAGATAACCCGTCTACTTCGCATTGGTTTGAAGCTAAATCATGTGTTTCGAATGGATTTGAAGCAAAGCCTTCTACTTCGCATTGATTTGGAGTTGAATCATGTGTTTCGCATGGGTTTAAAGCTACCTCGTTGTTTCGCATGCAGTTGAAGCTAAATCATGTATAACACAAGTGTTTGAAGCGAAACCATTTGTTTCGCATGGATTCGAATATAATCCTTCTTCTTCGCATTGGTTTGAAGCTAAATCATGTGTTTCGCATGGATTTGTAGCTAACTCGTCTGTTTCGCATGCAGTTGAATCTAAATCATGTATATCACAAGTATTTGTAGCAAAACCTTTGTTTCGCATGGATTCGAACATCAGCCTTCTGCTTCGCATTGATTTGGACCTAAATCATGTGTTTCGCATGGATTTGAAGCTAACTCGTTTATTTCGCATGCACTTGAAGCTGAACCATGTATATCACAAGTATTTGAAGCTCAACCGTTTGATTGGCACGGATTTGAAGCTAAGCCTTCTACTTCGCATTGATGTGGAGTTGAATCATGTGTTTCGCATGGGTTTAAAGCTAACTCGTTGTTTCGCATGCAGTTGAAGCTAAATCATGTATAACACAAGTGTTTGAAGCTAAACCATTTGTTTCGCATTTATTCAAAGAAAACCCTTCTACTTCGCATTGATTTGAAGCTAAATCATGTGTTGCGCATGGATTTGAATCTAACTCGTTTGTTTCGCATGCAGTTGAAGCTAAATCATGTATATCACAAGAATTTGAAGCTAAACCATTTTATTCCCATGGATTTGAAGCTATGCCTTCTACTTCGCATTGATTTGAAGATAAATCATGTGTTTCGCTTGGATTTGAGGCTAGCTTGTTTGTTTCGCGTGCAGTTGAAGCTAAATCATGTATATCACAATTTGTTTCAAGCTAAATCATTTGTTTTGCATGGATTCGAAGATAATCCTTCTACTTCGCATTGATTTGAAGCTAAATCATGTGTTTCGCATGGATTTGAAGCTAACTCGTTTGTTTCGCATGCATTTGAAGCTAAATCATGTATATCACAAGTGTTTGAAGCTAAACCATTTATTTTGCATGGATTCGAACATCAGCCTTCTGCTTCGCATTGATTTGGACCTAAATCATGTGTTTCGCATGGATTTGAATCTAACTCGTTTATTTCGCATGCACTTGAAGCTGAACCATGTATATCACAAGTATTTGAAGCTAAACCGTTTGATTGGCATGGATTTGAAGCTAAGCCTTCTACTTCACGTCGATTTGACCTTAAATCATATTTTTCGCTGGATTTGAAACTAACTCGTTTGTTTCGCATGCTGTTGAAGCTAAATCATGTATATAACAAGTATTTGAAGCTAAACCATTTGTTTCGCATGTATTCGAACATCAGCCTTCTGCTTCGCATTGATTTGGACCTAAATCATGTGTTTCGCATGGATTTGAATCTAACTCGTTTATTTCGCATGCACTTGAAGCTGAACCATGTATATCACAAGTATTTGAAGCTGAACCGTTTGATTGGCATGGATTTGAAGCTAAGCCTTCTACTTCGCATTGATTTGAAGCTAAATAATTTGTCTCACTTGGATTTGAAGCTAAGCCTTCTACTTCACGTCGATTTGACGTTAAATCATATTTTTCGCTGGATTTGAAGCTAACTCGTTTGTTTCGCATGCTGTTAAAGTTAAATCATGTATATCACGAGTATTTGAAGCTAAACCACTTGTTTCGCATTGATTCAAAGATCAGACTTCCACTTCGCATTGATTTGAAGCTAAATCATGTGTTTCGCATGGATTTGAAGCTAACACGTTTGTTTCGTATGCTGTTGAAGCTAAATCATGTATATCACAAGCGTTTGAAGCTAAACCATTTGTTTCGCATGGATTCGAAGATAACCCGTCTACTTCGCATTGGTTTGAAGCTAAATCATGTGTTTCGAATGGATTTGAAGCAAAGCCTTCTACTTCGCATTGATTTGGAGTTGAATCATGTGTTTCGCATGGGTTTAAAGATACCTCGTTGTTTCGCATGCAGTTGAAGCTAAATCATGTATAACACAAGTGTTTGAAGCGAAACCATTTGTTTCGCATGGATTCGAATATAATCCTTCTTCTTCGCATTGGTTTGAAGCTAAATCATGTGTTTCGCATGGATTTGTAGCTAACTCGTCTGTTTCGCATGCAGTTGAATCTAAATCATGTATATCACAAGTATTTGTAGCAAAACCTTTGTTTCGCATGGATTCGAACATCAGCCTTCTGCTTCGCATTGATTTGGACCTAAATCATGTGTTTCGCATGGATTTGAAGCTAACTCGTTTATTTCGCATGCACTTGAAGCTGAACCATGTATATCACAAGTATTTGAAGCTAAACCGTTTGATTGGCACGGATTTGAAGCTAAGCCTTCTACTTCGCATTGATTTGGAGTTGAATCATGTGTTTCGCATGGGTTTAAAGCTACCTCGTTGTTTCGCATGCAGTTGAAGCTAAATCATGTATAACACAAGTGTTTGAAGCGAAACCATTTGTTTCGCATGGATTCGAATATAATCCTTCTTCTTCGCATTGGTTTGAAGCTAAATCATGTGTTTCGCATGGATTTGTAGCTAACTCGTTTCTTTCGCATGCAGTTGAAGCTAAATCATGTATATCACAAGAATTTGAAGCTAAACCATTTTATTCCCATGGATTTGAAGCTATGCCTTCTACTTCGCATTGATTTGAAGATAAATCATGTGTTTCGCTTGGATTTGAGGCTAGCTTGTTTGTTTCGCATGCAGTTGAAGCTAAATCATGTATATCACAATTTGTTTCAAGCTAAATCATTTGTTTTGCATGGATTCGAAGATAATCCTTCTACTTCGCATTGATTTGAAGCTAAATCATGTGTTTCGCATGGATTTGAAGCTAACTCGTTTGTTTCGCATGCATTTGAAGCTAAATCATGTATATCACAAGTGTTTGAAGCTAAACCATTTGTTTTGCATGGATTCGAACATCAGCCTCCTGCTTCGCATTGATTTGGACCTAAATCATGTGTTTCGCATGGATTTGAATCTAACTCGTTTATTTCGCATGCACTTGAAGCTGAACCATGTATATCACAAGTATTTGAAGCTAAACCGTTTGATTGGCATGGATTTGAAGCTAAGCCTTCTACTTCGCATTGATTTGAAGCTAAATAATTTGTCTCGCTTGGATTTGAAGCTAAGCCTTCTACTTCACGTCGATTTGACGTTAAATCATATTTTTCGCTGGATTTGAAGCTAACTCGTTTGTTTCGCATGCTGTTAAAGCTAAATCATGTATATCACGAGTATTTGAAGCTAAACCATTTGTTTCGCATTGATTCAAAGATCAGACTTCCACTTCGCATTGATTTGAAGCTAAATCATGTGTTTCGCATGGATTTGAAGCTAACTCGTTTGTTTCGCACGCAGTTGATGCTGAATCATGTATATCAGAAGTATTTGCAGCTAAACCATTTGTTTCGCATGGATTCGTAGATAAGCCTTCTACATCGAATCGATTTGAAGCTAAATCATGTGTTTCGCATGGTTTTTGATGCTAACTCGTTTGTTTCGCATGCTGTTGAAGCTAAATCATGTATATCACAAGTGTTTGAAGCTAAACCATTTGTTTCGCATGGATTCGAAGATAGCCCTTCCACTTCGCATTGGTTTGAAGCTAAATCATGTGTTTCGCATGGATTTGAAGCTAAGCCTTCTACTTCGCATTGATTTGGAGTTGAATCATGTGTTTCGCATGGGTTTAAAGCTAACTCGTTGTTTCGCATGCAGTTGAAGCTAAATCATGTATAACACAAGTGTTTGAAGCTAAACCATTTGTTTCGCATTTATTCAAAGAAAACCCTTCTACTTCGCATTGATTTGAAGCTAAATCATGTGTTGCGCATGGATTTGAAGCTAACTCGTTTGTTTCGCATGCAGTTGAAGCTAAATCATGTATATCACAAGAATTTGAAGCTAAACCATTATATTCCCATGGATTTGAAGCTATGCCTTCTACTTCGCATTGATTTGAAGATAAATCATGTGTTTCGCTTGGATTTGAGGCTAGCTTGTTTGTTTCGCATGCAGTTGAAGCTAAATCATGTATATCACAATTTGTTTGAAGTTAAATCATTTGTTTTGCATGGATTCGAAGATAACCCTTCTACTTCACATTGGTTTGAAGCTAAATCATGTGTTTCGCATGGATTTGGAGCTAACTCGTTTGTTTCGCATGCACTTGAATCTAAATCAATTATATCACAAGCATTTGAATATGAACCATTTGGTTAGCATTGATTCGAAGATCACCCTTCTTCTTCGCATTGATTTCAAGCTTAATTATGTGCTTCGCTTGGATTTTAAAATAACTCGTTTGTATCACATGCGGTTGAAGTTAAATCATGTATATCACAAGTATTTGAAGCTAAAACGTTTGATTGGCATGGATTTGAAGCTAAGCCTTCTACTTCGCATTAAATTGAAGCTAAATCATGTGTTTCGCATGGATTTGAAGCTAACACGTTTGTTTCGCATGCTGTTGAAGCTAAATCATGTATATCACAAGTGTTTGAAGCTAAACCATTTGTTTTGCATGGATTCGAACATCAGCCTTCTGCTTCGCATTGATTTGGACCTAAATCATGTGTTTCGCATGGATTTGAATCTAACTCGTTTATTTCGCATGCACTTGAAGCTGAACCATGTATATCACAAGTATTTGAAGCTAAACCGTTTGATTGGCATGGATTTGAAGCTAAGCCTTCTACTTCACGTCGATTTGACCTTAAATCATATTTTTCGCTGGATTTGAAACTAACTCGTTTGTTTCGCATGCTGTTGAAGCTAAATCATGTATATAACAAGTATTTGAAGCTAAACCATTTGTTTCGCATGTATTCGAAGATTACCCTTCTACTTCGCATTCATTTGAAGCTAAATCAAGTGTTTCGCATGGATTTCAATCTAACTCGTTTGTCTCGCATGCTGTTGAAGCTAAATCATGTATATCACGAGTATTTGAAGCTAAATCATTTGTTTCGCATTGATTCAAAGATCAGTCTTCCACTTCGCATTGATTTGAAGCTAAATCATGTGTTTCGCATGGATTTCAAGGTAACTAGTTTGTTTCGCATGCAGCTGTAGCTAAATCATGTATATCACAAGTGTTTGAAGCTAAACCATTTGTTTTGCATGGATTCGAAGATAATCGTTCTACTTCGCATTGATTTGAAGCTAAATCATGTGTTTCGCATGGATTTGAAGCTAACTCGTTTGTTTCGCATGCATTTGAAGCTGAATCATGTATATCACAAGTATTTGAAGCAAAACCTTTGTTTCGCATGGATTCGAACATCAGCCTTCTGCTTCGCATTGATTTGGACCTAAATCATGTGTTTCGCATGGATTTGAATCTAACTCGTTTATTTCGCATGCACTTGAAGTTAAATCATGTATATCACAAGTATTTGAAGCTAAAACGTTTGATTGGCATGGATTTGAAGCTAAGCCTTCTACTTCGCATTAAATTGAAGCTAAATCATGTGTTTCGCATGGATTTGAAGCTAACACGTTTGTTTCGCATGCTGTTGAAGCTAAATCATGTATATCACAAGTGTTTGAAGCTAAACCATTTGTTTCGCATGGATTCGAAGATAACCCGTCTACTTCGCATTGGTTTGAAGCTAAATCATGTGTTTCGAATGGATTTGAAGCAAAGCCTTCTACTTCGCATTGATTTGGAGTTGAATCATGTGTTTCGCATGGGTTTAAAGCTACCTCGTTGTTTCGCATGCAGTTGAAGCTAAATCATGTATAACACAAGTGTTTGAAGCGAAACCATTTGTTTCGCATGGATTCGAATATAATCCTTCTTCTTCGCATTGGTTTGAAGCTAAATCATGTGTTTCGCATGGATTTGTAGCTAACTCGTCTGTTTCGCATGCAGTTGAATCTAAATCATGTATATCACAAGTATTTGTAGCAAAACCTTTGTTTCGCATGGATTCGAACATCAGCCTTCTGCTTCGCATTGATTTGGACCTAAATCATGTGTTTCGCATGGATTTGAAGCTAACTCGTTTATTTCGCATGCACTTGAAGCTGAACCATGTATATCACAAGTATTTGAAGCTCAACCGTTTGATTGGCACGGATTTGAAGCTAAGCCTTCTACTTCGCATTGATGTGGAGTTGAATCATGTGTTTCGCATGGGTTTAAAGCTAACTCGTTGTTTCGCATGCAGTTGAAGCTAAATCATGTATAACACAAGTGTTTGAAGCTAAACCATTTGTTTCGCATTTATTCAAAGAAAACCCTTCTACTTCGCATTGATTTGAAGCTAAATCATGTGTTGCGCATGGATTTGAATCTAACTCGTTTGTTTCGCATGCAGTTGAAGCTAAATCATGTATATCACAAGAATTTGAAGCTAAACCATTTTATTCCCATGGATTTGAAGCTATGCCTTCTACTTCGCATTGATTTGAAGATAAATCATGTGTTTCGCTTGGATTTGAGGCTAGCTTGTTTGTTTCGCATGCAGTTGAAGCTAAATCATGTATATCACAATTTGTTTCAAGCTAAATCATTTGTTTTGCATGGATTCGAAGATAATCCTTCTACTTCGCATTGATTTGAAGCTAAATCATGTGTTTCGCATGGATTTGAAGCTAACTCGTTTGTTTCGCATGCATTTGAAGCTAAATCATGTATATCACAAGTGTTTGAAGCTAAACCATTTGTTTTGCATGGATTCGAACATCAGCCTTCTGCTTCGCATTGATTTGGACCTAAATCATGTGTTTCGCATGGATTTGAATCTAACTCGTTTATTTCGCATGCACTTGAAGCTGAACCATGTATATCACAAGTATTTGAAGCTAAACCGTTTGATTGGCATGGATTTGAAGCTAAGCCTTCTACTTCACGTCGATTTGACCTTAAATCATATTTTTCGCTGGATTTGAAACTAACTCGTTTGTTTCGCATGCTGTTGAAGCTAAATCATGTATATAACAAGTATTTGAAGCTAAACCATTTGTTTCGCATGTATTCGAACATCAGCCTTCTGCTTCGCATTGATTTGGACCTAAATCATGTGTTTCGCATGGATTTGAATCTAACTCGTTTATTTCGCATGCACTTGAAGCTGAACCATGTATATCACAAGTATTTGAAGCTGAACCGTTTGATTGGCATGGATTTGAAGCTATGCCTTCTACTTCGCATTGATTTGAAGCTAAATAATTTGTCTCACTTGGATTTGAAGCTAAGCCTTCTACTTCACGTCGATTTGACGTTAAATCATATTTTTCGCTGGATTTGAAGCTAACTCGTTTGTTTCGCATGCTGTTAAAGTTAAATCATGTATATCACGAGTATTTGAAGCTAAACCACTTGTTTCGCATTGATTCAAAGATCAGACTTCCACTTCGCATTGATTTGAAGCTAAATCATGTGTTTCGCATGGATTTGAAGCTAACACGTTTGTTTCGCATGCTGTTGAAGCTAAATCATGTATATCACAAGTGTTTGAAGCTAAACCATTTGTTTCGCATGGATTCGAAGATAACCCGTCTACTTCGCATTGGTTTGAAGCTAAATCATGTGTTTCGAATGGATTTGAAGCAAAGCCTTCTACTTCGCATTGATTTGGAGTTGAATCATGTGTTTCGCATGGGTTTAAAGCTACCTCGTTGTTTCGCATGCAGTTGAAGCTAAATCATGTATAACACAAGTGTTTGAAGCGAAACCATTTGTTTCGCATGGATTCGAATATAATCCATCTTCTTCGCATTGGTTTGAAGCTAAATCATGTGTTTCGCATGGATTTGTAGCTAACTCGTCTGTTTCGCATGCAGTTGAATCTAAATCATGTATATCACAAGTATTTGTAGCAAAACCTTTGTTTCGCATGGATTCGAACATCAGCCTTCTGCTTCGCATTGATTTGGACCAAAATCATGTGTTTCGCATGGATTTGAAGCTAACTCGTTTATTTCGCATGCACTTGAAGCTGAACCATGTATATCACAAGTATTTGAAGCTAAACCGTTTGATTGGCACGGATTTGAAGCTAAGCCTTCTACTTCGCATTGATGTGGAGTTGAATCATGTGTTTCGCATGGGTTTAAAGCTAACTCGTTGTTTCGCATGCAGTTGAAGCTAAATCATGTATAACACAAGTGTTTGAAGCTAAACCATTTGTTTCGCATTTATTCAAAGAAAACCCTTCTACTTCGCATTGATTTGAAGCTAAATCATGTGTTGCGCATGGATTTGAATCTAACTCGTTTGTTTCGCATGCAGTTGAAGCTAAATCATGTATATCACAAGAATTTGAAGCTAAACCATTTTATTCCCATGGATTTGAAGCTATGCCTTCTACTTCGCATTGATTTGAAGATAAATCATGTGTTTCGCTTGGATTTGAGGCTAGCTTGTTTGTTTCGCATGCAGTTGAAGCTAAATCATGTATATCACAATTTGTTTCAAGCTAAATCATTTGTTTTGCATGGATTCGAAGATAATCCTTCTACTTCGCATTGATTTGAAGCTAAATCATGTGTTTCGCATGGGTTTAAAGCTAACTCGTTGTTTCGCATGCAGTTGAAGCTAAATCATGTATAACACAAGTGTTTGAAGCTAAACCATTTGTTTCGCATTTATTCAAAGAAAACCCTTCTACTTCGCATTGATTTGAAGCTAAATCATGTGTTGCGCATGGATTTGAATCTAACTCGTTTGTTTCGCATGCAGTTGAAGCTAAATCATGTATATCACAAGAATTTGAAGCTAAACCATTTTATTCCCATGGATTTGAAGCTATGCCTTCTACTTCGCATTGATTTGAAGATAAATCATGTGTTTCGCTTGGATTTGAGGCTAGCTTGTTTGTTTCGCATGCAGTTGAAGCTAAATCATGTATATCACAATTTGTTTCAAGCTAAATCATTTGTTTTGCATGGATTCGAAGATAATCCTTCTACTTCGCATTGATTTGAAGCTAAATCATGTGTTTCGCATGGATTTGAAGCTAACTCGTTTGTTTCGCATGCATTTGAAGCTAAATCATGTATATCACAAGTGTTTGAAGCTAAACCATTTGTTTTGCATGGATTCGAACATCAGCCTTCTGCTTCGCATTGATTTGGACCTAAATCATGTGTTTCGCATGGATTTGAATCTAACTCGTTTATTTCGCATGCACTTGAAGCTGAACCATGTATATCACAAGTATTTGAAGCTAAACCGTTTGATTGGCATGGATTTGAAGCTAAGCCTTCTACTTCACGTCGATTTGACCTTAAATCATATTTTTCGCTGGATTTGAAACTAACTCGTTTGTTTCGCATGCTGTTGAAGCTAAATCATGTATATAACAAGTATTTGAAGCTAAACCATTTGTTTCGCATGTATTCGAACATCAGCCTTCTGCTTCGCATTGATTTGGACCTA
This sequence comes from Megalopta genalis, assembly GCF_051020955.1. NCBI lineage: Eukaryota > Metazoa > Arthropoda > Insecta > Hymenoptera > Halictidae > Megalopta > Megalopta genalis. Next base: position 140,672 of record NW_027476209.1, on the reverse strand, counting down.
AATCATGTGTTTCGCATGGATTTGAATCTAACTCGTTTATTTCGCATGCACTTGAAGCTGAACCATGTATATCACAAGTATTTGAAGCTGAACCGTTTGATTGGCATGCATTTGAAGCTAAGCCTTCTACTTCGCATTGATTTGAAGCTAAATAATTTGTCTCACTTGGATTTGAAGCTAAGCCTTCTACTTCACGTCGATTTGACGTTAAATCATATTTTTCGCTGGATTTGAAGCTAACTCGTTTGTTTCGCATGCTGTTAAAGTTAAATCATGTATATCACGAGTATTTGAAGCTAAACCACTTGTTTCGCATTGATTCAAAGATCAGACTTCCACTTCGCATTGATTTGAAGCTAAATCATGTGTTTCGCATGGATTTGAAGCTAACACGTTTGTTTCGCATGCTGTTGAAGCTAAATCATGTATATCACAAGTGTTTGAAGCTAAACCATTTGTTTCGCATGGATTCGAAGATAACCCGTCTACTTCGCATTGGTTTGAAGCTAAATCATGTGTTTCGAATGGATTTGAAGCAAAGCCTTCTACTTCGCATTGATTTGGAGTTGAATCATGTGTTTCGCATGGTTTTTGATGCTAACTCGTTTGTTTCGCATGCTGTTGAAGCTAAATCATGTATATCACAAGTGTTTGAAGCTAAACCATTTGTTTCGCATGGATTCGAAGATAACCCTTCTACTTCGCATTGGTTTGAAGCTAAATCATGTGTTTCGCATGGATTTGAAGCTATCTCGTTTGTTTCGCATGCACTTGAATCTAAATCAATTATATCACAAGCATTTGAATATGAACCATTTGGTTAGCATTGATTCGAATATCACCCTTCTTCTCCGCATTGATTTCAAGCTTAATAATGTGTTTCGCTTGGATTTTAAACTAACTCGTTTGTTTCGCATGCAGTTGAAGCTAAATCATGTATATCACAAGTGTTTGAAGCTAAATCATTTGTTTCGCATGGATTCGAAGATAACCCTTCTACTTCGCATTGATTTGAAGCTAAATCATGTGTTTCGCATGGATTTGAAGCAAAGCCTTCTACTTCGCAATGATTTGGAGTTGAATCATGTGTTTCGCATGGATTTAAAGCTAACTCGTTGTTTCGCAAGCAGTTGAAGCTAAATCATGTATATCACAAGTGTTTGAAGCTAAACCATTTGATTAGCATGGATTCGAAGATCACCCCTCTTCTTCGCATTGATTTGAAGATAATCATGTGTTTCGCATGTATTTGAAGCTAACTCGTTTGTTTCGCATACAGTTGAAGATAAGTAATGCATATCACAAGTATTTGAAGATAAACCATTTGATTCCCATGGATTTGAAGCTATGCATTCTTCTTCGCATTGATTTGAAGCTAAATCATGTATTTCGCATGGATTTGAAGCTAACTCGTGTGTTTCGTATGCTGTTGGAGCTAAATCATGTATATCACAAGTATTTGAATATGAACCATTTGATTAGCATGGATTCGAAGATCACCCCTCTTCTTCGCATTGATTTGAAGCTAAATCATGTGTTTCGCATGGATTTGAAGCTAACTCGTTTGTTTCGCATGCAGTTGAAGCTAAATCATGTATATCACAAGTATTTGAAGCTAAACCATTTGTTTCGCATTGATTCGAAGATCATTCTTCCACTTCGCATTGATTTGAAGCTAAATCATGTGTTTCGCATGGATTTGAAGCTAACTCGTTTGTTTCGCATGCAGTTGATGCTGAATCATGTATATCACAAGTATTTGCAGCTAAACCATTTGTTTCGCATGGATTCGTAGATAAGCCTTCTACTTCGCGTCGATTTGAATCTAAATCATGTGTTTCGCATGGTTTTTGAAGCTAACTCGTTTGTTTCGCATGCTGTTGAAGCTGAATCATGTATATCACAAGTGTTTGAAGCTAAATCATTTGTTTCGCATGGATTCGAAGATAATCCTTCTTCTTCGCATTGGTTTGAAGCTAAATCATGTGTTGCACATGGATTTGAAGCTAACTCGTTTGTTTCGCATGCAGTTGAAGCTAAATCATGTATATCACAAGTATTTGAAGCTAAACCATTTTATTCCCATGGATTTGAAGCTATGCCTTCTACTTCGCATTGATTTGGAGCTAAATAATTTGTCTCACTTGGATTTGAAGCTAAGCCTTCTACTTCACGTCGATTTGACGTTAAATCATATTTTTCGCTGGATTTGAAGCTAACTCGTTTGTTTCGCATGCTGTTAAAGCTAAATCATGTATATCACGAGTATTTGAAGCTAAACCATTTGTTTCGCATTGATTCAAAGATCAGACTTCCACTTCGCATTGATTTGAAGCTAAATCATGTGTTTCGCATGGTTTTTGAAGCTAACTCGTTTGTTTCGCATGCTGTTGAAGCTAAATCATGTATATCACAAGTGTTTGAAGCTAAACCATTTGTTTCGCATGGATTCGAAGATAACCCTTCTACTTCGCATTGGTTTGAAGCTAAATCATTTGTTTCGCATGGATTTGAAGCTAACTCGTTTGTTTCGCATGCTGTTGAAACTAAATCATGTATATCACAAGTATTTGAATATGAACCATTTGATTAGCATGGATTCGAAGATCACCCCTCTTCTTCGCATTGATTTGAAGATAATCATGTGTTTCGCATGTATTTGAAGCTAACTCGTTTGTTTCGCATGCAGTTGAAGATAAGTAATGCATATCACAAGTATTTGAAGATAAACCATTTGATTCCCATGGATTTGAAGCTATGCATTCTTCTTCGCATTGATTTGAAGCTAAATCATGTATTTCGCATGGATTTGAAGCTAACTCGTTTGTTTCGTATGCTGTTGAAGCTAAATCATGTATATCACAAGTATTTGAATATGAACCATTTGATTAGCATGGATTCGAAGCTCACCCCTCTTCTTCGCATTGATTTGAAGCTAAATCATGTGTTTCGCATGGATTTGAAGCTAACTCGTTTATTTCGCATGCAGTTGAAGCTAAATCATGTATATCACAAGTATTTGAAGCTAAACCATTTGTTTCGCATTGATTCGAAGATCATTCTTCCACTTCGCATTGATTTGAAGCTAAATCATGTGTTTCGCATGGATTTGAAGCTAACTCGTTTGTTTCGCATGCAGTTGATGCTGAATCATGTATATCACAAGTATTTGCAGCTAAACCATTTGTTTCGCATGGATTCGTAGATAAGCCTTCTACTTCGCGTCGATTTGAATCTAAATCATGTGTTTCGCATGGTTTTTGAAGCTAACTCGTTTGTTTCGCATGCTGTTGAAGCTGAATCATGTATATCACAAGTGTTTGAAGCTAAATCATTTGTTTCGCATGGATTCGAAGATAATCCTTCTTCTTCGCATTGGTTTGAAGCTAAATCATGTGTTTCGCATGGTTTTTGATGCTAACTCGTTTGTTTCGCATGCGGTTGAAGTTACATCATGTATATCACAAGTATTTGAAGCTAAACGATTTGATTCGCATGGATTTGAAGATAAGCCCTCTACTTCACATTGATTTGCAGCTAAATCATGTGTTTCGTATGGATTTGAAGCTAACTCGTTTGTATCGCATGCAGTTGAAGCTAAATCATGTATATCACAAGTGTTTCAAGATAAATCATTTGTTTCGCATGAATTCGAAGATAACCCTTCTACTTCGCATTGATTTGAAGCTAAATCATGTTTTTCGCATGGATTTGAAGCTAACTCGTTTGTTTCGCATGCAGTTGAAGCTAAATCATGTATATCACAAGTGTTTGAAGCTAAACCATTTGTTTCGCATGGATTCGAAGATAACCCTTCTACTTCGCATTGATTTGAAGCTAAATCATGTGTTGCGCATGGATTAGATGCTAACTCGTTTGTTTCGCATGCAGTTGAAGCTAAATCATGTATATCACAAGTATTTGAAGCTAAACCATTTGTTTCGCATTGATTCAAAGATCATTCTTCCACTTCGCATTGATTTGAAGCTAAATCATGTGTTTCGCATGGATTTGAAGCTAACTCGTTTGTTTCGCATGCAGTTGAAGCTAAATCATGTATATCACAAGTGTTTGAAGCTAAATCATTTGTTTCGCATGGATTCGAAGATAACCCTTCTACTTCGCATTGATTTGAAGCTAAATCATGTGTTTCGCATGGATTTGAAGCAAAGCCTTCTACTTCGCATTGATTTGGAGTTAAATCATGTGTTTCGCATGGATTTAAAGCTAACTCGTTGTTTCGCAAGCAGTTGAAGCTAAATCATGTATAGCACAAGTGTTGGAAGCTAAACCATTTGATTAGCATGGATTCGAAGATCACCCCTCTTCTTCGCATTGATTTGAAGATAATCATGTGTTTCGCATGTATTTGAAGCTAACTCGTTTGTTTCGCATACAGTTGAAGATAAGTAATGAATATCACAAGTATTTGAAGATAAACCATTTGATTCCCATGGATTTGAAGCTATGCATTCTTCTTCGCATTGATTTGAAGCTAAATCATGTATTTCGCATGGATTTGAAGCTAACTCGTTTGTTTCGTATGCTGTTGAAGCTAAATCATGTATATCACAAGTATTTGAATATGAACCATTTGATTAGCATGGATTCGAAGATCACCCCTCTTCTTCGCATTGATTTGAAGCTAAATCATGTGTTTCGCATGGATTTGAAGCTAACTCGTTTGTTTCGCATGCAGTTGAAGCTAAATCATGTATAACACAAGTATTTGAAGCTAAACCATTTGTTTCGCATTGATTCGAAGATCATTCTTTCACTTCGCATTGATTTGAAGCTAAATCATGTGTTTCGCATGGATTTGAAGCTAACTCGTTTGTTTCGCATGCAGTTGATGCTGAATCATGTATATCACAAGTATTTGCAGCTAAACCATTTGTTTCGCATGGATTCGTAGATAAGCCTTCTACTTCGCGTCGATTTGAATCTAAATCATGTGTTTCGCATGGTTTTTGAAGCTAACTCGTTTGTTTCGCATGCTGTTGAAGCTAAATCATGTGTATCACAAGTGTTTGAAACTAAACCATTTGTTTCGCATGGATTCAAAGATAACCCTTCTACTTCGCATTGATTTGAAGCTAAATCATGTGTTGCGCATGGATTTGAAGCTAACTCGTTTGTTTCGCATGCAGTTGAAGCTAAATCATGTATATCACAAGTATTTGAAGCTAAACCATTTTATTCCCATGGATTTGAAGCAAAGCCTTCTACTTCGCATAGATTTGGAGTTAAATCATGTGTTTCGCATGGATTTAAAGCTAAATCGTTGTTTCGCCTGCAGTTGAAGCTAAATCATGTATATCACAAGTTTTTGAAGCAAAACCATTTGATTCGCACGGATTTGATGATAACCCTTCTAGTTCGAATTGATTTGAATTTAAATCATGTGTTTCGTATGGATTTGAAGCTGCAGTTGAAGATAAGTCATGCATATCACAAGTATTTGAAGATAAACCATTTTATTCCCATGGATTTGAAGCTATGCCTTCTACTTCGCATTTATTTGGACCTAAATCATGTGCTTCGCATGGATTTGAAGCTAACTCGTTTATTTCGCATGCACTTGAAGCTAAATCATGTATATCACAATTTGTTTGAAGCTAAACCATTTGTTTCGCATGGATTCGTAGATAAGCCTTCTACTTCGCATCGATTTGAAGCTAAATCATGTGTTTCGCATGGTTTTTGAAGCTAACTCGTTTGTTTCGCATGCAGTTGAAGCTAAATCATGTATATCACAAGTGTTTGAAGCTAAACCATTTGTTTCGCATGGATTCGAAGATAACCCTTCTACTTCGCATTGATTTGAAGCTAAATCATGTGTTGCGCATGGATTAGAAGCTAACTCGTTTGTTTCGCTTGCTGTTGAAGCTAAATCATGTATATCACAAGTATTTGAATATGAACCATTTGATTAGCATGGATTCGAAGATCACCCATATTCTTCGCATTGATTTGAAGCTAAATCATGTGTTTCGCATGGATTTGAAGCTAACTTGTTTGTTTCGCATGCAGTTGACGCTAAATCATGTATATCACAAGTATTTGAAGCTAAACCATTTGTTTCGCATTGATTCAAAGATCATTCTTCCACTTCGCATTGATTTGAAGCTAAATCATGTGTTTCGCATGGATTTGAAGCTAACTCGTTTGTTTCGCATGCAGTTGAAGCTAAATCATGTATATCACAAGTGTTTGAAGCTAAATCATTTGTTTCGCATGGATTCGAAGATAACCCTTCTACTTCGCATTGATTTGAAGCTAAATCATGTGTTTCGCATGGATTTGAAGCAAAGCCTTCTACTTCGCATTGATTTGGAGTTAAATCATGTGTTTCGCATGGATTTAAAGCTAACTCGTTGTTTCGCAAGCAGTTGAAGCTAAATCATGTATAGCACAAGTGTTTGAAGCTAAACCATTTGATTAGCATGGATTCGAAGATCACCCCTCTTCTTCGCATTGATTTGAAGATAATCATGTGTTTCGCATGTATTTGAAGCTAACTCGTTTGTTTCGCATACAGTTGAAGATAAGTAATGCATATCACAAGTATTTGAAGATAAACCATTTGATTCCCATGGATTTGAAGCTATGCATTCTTCTTCGCATTGATTTGAAGCTAAATCATGTATTTCGCATGGATTTGAAGCTAACTCGTTTGTTTCGTATGCTGTTGAAGCTAAATCATGTATATCACAAGTATTTGAATATGAACCATTTGATTAGCATGGATTCGAAGATCACCCCTCTTCTTCGCATTGATTTGAAGCTAAATCATGTGTTTCGCATGGATTTGAAGCTAACTCGTTTGTTTCGCATGCAGTTGAAGCTAAATCATGTATATCACAAGTATTTGAAGCTAAACCATTTGTTTCGCATTGATTCGAAGATCATTCTTCCACTTCGCATTGATTTGAAGCTAAATCATGTGTTTCGCATGGATTTGAAGCTAACTCGTTTGTTTCGTATGCTGTTGAAGCTAAATCATGTATATCACAAGTATTTGAATATGAACCATTTGATTAGCATGGATTCGAAGATCACCCCTCTTCTTCGCATTGATTTGAAGCTAAATCATGTGTTTCGCATGGATTTGAAGCTAACTCGTTTGTTTCGCATGCAGTTGATGCTGAATCATGTATATCACAAGTATTTGCAGCTAAACCATTTGTTTCGCATGGATTCGTAGATAAGCCTTCTACTTCGCGTCGATTTGAATCTAAATCATGTGTTTCGCATGGTTTTTGAAGCTAACTCGTTTGTTTCGCATGCTGTTGAAGCTGAATCATGTATATCACAAGTGTTTGAAGCTAAATCATTTGTTTCGCATGGATTCGAAGATAATCCTTCTTCTTCGCATTGGTTTGAAGCTAAATCATGTGTTCCGCATGGATTTGAAGCTAACTCGTTTGTTTCGCATGCAGTTGAAGCTAAATCATGTATATCACGAGTATTTGAAGCTAAACCATTTGTTTCGCATTGATTCAAAGATCAGTCTTCCACTTCGCATTGATTTGAAGCTAAATCATGTGTTTCACTTGGATTTGAAGCTAAGCCTTCTACTTCACGTCGATTTGACCTTAAATCTTATTTTTCGCTGGATTTGAAACTAACTAGTTTGTTTCGCATGCTGTTGAAGCTAAATCATGTATATAACAAGTATTTGAAGCTAAACCATTTGTTTCGCATGTATTCGAAGATTACCCTTCTACTTCGCATTCATTTGAAGCTAAATCAAGTGTTTCGCATGGATTTCAATCTAACTCGTTTGTTTCGCATGCTGTTGAAGCTAAATCATGTATATCACGAGTATTTGAAGCTAAACCATTTGTTTCGCATTGATTCAAAGATCAGACTTCCACTTCGCATTGATTTGAAGCTAAATCATGTGTTTCGCATGGATTTGAAGCTAACTCGTTTGTTTCGCACGCAGTTGATGCTGAATCATGTATATCAGAAGTATTTGCAGCTAAACCATTTGTTTCGCATGGATTCGTAGATAAGCCTTCTACTTCGAATCGATTTGAAGCTAAATCATGTGTTTCGCATGGTTTTTGATGCTAACTCGTTTGTTTCGCATGCGGTTGAAGTTACATCATGTATATCACAAGTATTTGAAGCTAAACGATTTGATTCGCATGGATTTGAAGATAAGCCCTCTACTTCACATTGATTTGCAGCTAAATCATGTGTTTCGTTTGGATTTGAAGCTAACTCGTTTGTATCGCATGCAGTTGAAGCTAAATTATGTATATCACAAGTATTTGAAGCTAAACCATTTGATTCCCATGGATTTGAAGCTATGCATTCTACTTCGCATTGATTTGAAACTAAATCATGTATTTCGCATGGATTTGAAGCTAACTCGATTGTTTCGCATGCTGTTGAAGCTAAATCATGTATATCACAAGTGTTTCAAGCTAAATCATTTGTTTCGCATGAATTTGAAGCTAACTCGTTTGTTTCGCATACAGTTGAAGATAAGTAATGCATATCACAAGTATTTGAAGATAAACCATTTGATTCCCATGGATTTGAAGCTATGCATTCTTCTTCGCATTGATTTGAAGCTAAATCATGTATTTCGCATGGATTTGAAGCTAACTCGTTTGTTTCGTATGCTGTTGAAGCTACATCATGTATATCACAAGTATTTGAATATGAACCATTTGATTAGCATGGATTCGAAGATCACCCCTCTTCTTCGCATTGATTTGAAGCTAAATCATGTGTTTCGCATGGATTTGAAGCTAACTCGTTTGTTTCGCACGCAGTTGAAGCTAAATCATGTATATCACAAGTATTTGAAGCTAAACCATTTGTTTCGCATTGATTCGAAGATCATTCTTCCACTTCGCATTGATTTGAAGCTAAATCATGTGTTTCGCATGGATTTGAAGCTAACTCGTTTGTTTCGCATGCAGTTGATGCTGAATCATGTATATCACAAGTATTTGCAGCTAAACCATTTGTTTCGCATGGATTCGTAGATAAGCCTTCTACTTCGCGTTGATTTGAATCTAAATCATGTGTTTCGCATGGTTTTTGAAGCTAACTCGTTTGTTTCGCATGCTGTTGAAGCTGAATCATGTATATCACAAGTGTTTGAAGCTAAATCATTTGTTTCGCATGGATTCGAAGATAATCCTTCTTCTTCGCATTGGTTTGAAGCTAAATCATGTGTTCCGCATGGATTTGAAGCTAACTCGTTTGTTTCGCATGCAGTTGAAGCTAAATCATGTATATCACGAGTATTTGAAGCTAAACCATTTGTTTCGCATTGATTCAAAGATCAGTCTTCCACTTCGCATTGATTTGAAGCTAAATCGTGTGTTTCACTTGGATTTGAAGCTAAGCCTTCTACTTCACGTCGATTTGACCTTAAATCATATTTTTCGCTGGATTTGAAACTAACTCGTTTGTTTCGCATGCTGTTGAAGCTAAATCATGTATATAACAAGTATTTGAAGCTAAACCATTTGTTTCGCATGTATTCGAAGATTACCCTTCTACTTCGCATTCATTTGAAGCTAAATCAAGTGTTTCGCATGGATTTCAATCTAACTCGTTTGTTTCGCATGCTGTTGAAGCTAAATCATGTATATCACGAGTATTTGAAGCTAAACCATTTGTTTCGCATTGATTCAAAGATCAGACTTCCACTTCGCATTGATTTGAAGCTAAATCATGTGTTTCGCATGGATTTGAAGCTAACTCGTTTGTTTCGCACGCAGTTGATGCTGAATCATGTATATCAGAAGTATTTGCAGCTAAACCATTTGTTTCGCATGGATTCGTAGATAAGCCTTCTACTTCGAATCGATTTGAAGCTAAATCATGTATTTCGCATGGTTTTTGATGCTAACTCGTTTGTTTCGCATGCGGTTGAAGTTACATCATGTATATCACAAGTATTTGAAGCTAAACGATTTGATTCGCATGGATTCGAAGATAATCCTTCTTCTTCGCATTGGTTTGAAGCTAAATCATGTGTTCCGCATGGATTTGAAGCTAACTCGTTTGTTTCGCATGCAGTTGCAGCTAAATCATGTATATCACGAGTATTTGAAGCTAAACCATTTGTTTCGCATTGATTCAAAGATCAGTCTTCCACTTCGCATTGATTTGAAGCTAAATCATGTGTTTCACTTGGATTTGAAGCTAAGCCTTCTACTTCACGTCGATTTGACCTTAAATCATATTTTTCGCTGGATTTGAAACTAACTCGTTTGTTTCGCATGCTGTTGAAGATAAGTAATGCATATCACAAGTATTTGAAGATAAACCATTTGATTCCCATGGATTTGAAGCTATGCATTCTACTTCGCACTGATTTGAAGCTAACTCGTTTGTTTCGCTTGCTGTTGAAGCTAAATCATGTATATCACAAGTATTTGAATATGAACCATTTGATTAGCATGGATTCGAAGATCACCCCTATTCTTCGCATTGATTTGAAGCTAAATCATGTGTTTCGCATGGATTTGAAGCTAACTCGTTTGTTTCGCATGCAGTTGAAGCTAAATCATGTATATCACAAGTATTTGAAGCTAAACCATTTGTTTCGCATTGATTCAAAGATCATTCTTCCACTTCGCATTGATTTGAAGCTAAATCATGTGTTTCGCATGGATTTGAAGCTAACTCGTTTGTTTCGCATGCAGTTGAAGCTAAATCATGTATATCACAAGTGTTTGAAGCGAAATCATTTGTTTCGCATGGATTCGAAGATAACCCTTCTACTTCGCATTGATTTGAAGCTAAATCATGTGTTTCGCATGGATTTGAAGCAAAGCCTTCTACTTCGCATTGATTTGGAGTTAAATCATGTGTTTCGCATGGATTTAAAGCTAACTCGTTGTTTCGCAAGCAGTTGAAGCTAAATCATGTATAGCACAAGTGTTTGAAGCTAAACCATTTGATTAGCATGGATTCGAAGATCACCCCTATTCTTCGCATTGATTTGAAGATAATCATGTGTTTCGCATGTATTTGAAGCTAACTCGTTTGTTTCGCATACAGTTGAAGATAAGTAATGCATATCACAAGTATTTGAAGATAAACCATTTGTTTCGCATTGATTCGAAGATCATTCTTCCACTTCGCATTGATTTGAAGCTAAATCATGTGTTTCGCATGGATTTGAAGCTAACTCGTTTGTTTCGCATGCAGTTGATGCTGAATCATGTATATCACAAGTATTTGCAGCTAAACCATTTGTTTCGCATGGATTCGTAGATAAGCCTTCTACTTCGCGTCGATTTGAATCTAAATCATGTGTTTCGCATGGATTTGAAGCTAACTCGTTTGTTTCGCATGCAGTTGAAGCTAAATCATGTATATCACAAGTATTTGAAGCTAAACCATTTGTTTCGCATTGATTCGAAGATCATTCTTTCACTTCGCATTGATTTGAAGCTAAATCATGTGTTTCGCATGGATTTGAAGCTAACTCGTTTGTTTCGCATGCAGTTGAAGATAAGTCATGCATATCACAAGTATTTGAAGATAAACCATTTGATTCCCATGGATTTGAAGCTATGCCTTCTACTTCGCATTTATTTGGACCTAAATCATGTGCTTCGCATGGATTTGAAGCTAACTCGTTTATTTCGCATGCACTTGAAGCTAAATCATGTATATCACAATTTGTTTGAAGCTAAACCATTTGTTTCGCATGGATTCGTAGATAAGCCTTCTACTTCGCATCGATTTGAAGCTAAATCATGTGTTTCGCATGGTTTTTGAAGCTAACTCGTTTGTTTCGCATGGTTTTTGAAGCTAACTCGTTTGTTTCGCATGCAGTTGAAGCTAAATCATGTATATCACAAGTATTTGAAGCTAAACCATTTGTTTCGCATTGATTCAAAGATCATTCTTCCACTTCGCATTGATTTGAAGCTAAATCATGTGTTTCGCATGGATTTGAAGCTAACTCGTTTGTTTCGCATGCAGTTGAAGCTAAATCATGTATATCACAAGTGTTTGAAGCTAAATCATTTGTTTCGCATGGATTCGAAGATAACCCTTCTACTTCGCATTGATTTGAAGCTAAATCATGTGTTTCGCATGGATTTGAAGCAAAGCCTTCTACTTCGCATTGATTTGGAGTTAAATCATGTGTTTCGCATGGATTTAAAGCTAACTCGTTGTTTCGCAAGCAGTTGAAGCTAAATCATGTATAGCACAAGTGTTTGAAGCTAAACCATTTGATTAGCATGGATTCGAAGATCACCCCTCTTCTTCGCATTGATTTGAAGATAATCATGTGTTTCGCATGTATTTGAAGCTAACTCGTTTCTTTCGCATACAGTTGAAGATAAGTAATGCATATCACAAGTATTTGAAGATAAACCATTTGATTCCCATGGATTTGAAGCTATGCATTCTTCTTCGCATTGATTTGAAGCTAAATCATGTATTTCGCATGGATTTGAAGCTAACTCGTTTGTTTCGTAGGCTGTTGAAGCTAAATCATGTATATCACAAGTATTTGAATATGAACCATTTGATTAGCATGGATTCGAAGATCACCCCGCTTCTTCGCATTGATTTGAAGCTAAATCATGTGTTTCGCATGGATTTGAAGCTAACTCGTTTGTTTCGCATGCAGTTGAAGCTAAATCATGTATATCACAAGTATTTGAAGCTAAACCATTTGTTTCGCATTGATTCGAAGATCATTCTTCCACTTCGCATTGATTTGAAGCTAAATCATGTGTTTCGCATGGATTTGAAGCTAACTCGTTTGTTTCGCATGCAGTTGATGCTGAATCATGTATATCACAAGTATTTGTAGCTAAACCATTTGTTTCGCATGGATTCGTAGATAAGCCTTCTACTTCGCGTCGATTTGAATCTAAATCATGTGTTTCGCATGGTTTTTTGAAGCTAACTCGTTTGTTTCGCATGCTGTTGAAGCTGAATCATGTATATCACAAGTGTTTGAAGCTAAATCATTTGTTTCGCATGGATTCGAAGATAATCCTTCTTCTTCGCATTGGTTTGAAGCTAAATCATGTGTTCCGCATGGATTTGAAGCTAACTCGTTTGTTTCGCATGCAGTTGAAGCTAAATCATGTATATCACGAGTATTTGAAGCTAAACCATTTGTTTCGCATTGATTCAAAGATCAGTCTTCCACTTCGCATTGATTTGAAGCTAAATCATGTGTTTCACTTGGATTTGAAGCTAAGCCTTCTACTTCACATCGATTTGACCTTAAATCATATTTTTCGCTGGATTTGAAACTAACTCGTTTGTTTGCTGTTGAAGCTAAATCATGTATATAACAAGTATTTGAAGCTAAACCATTTGTTTCGCATGTATTCGAAGATTACCCTTCTACTTCGCATTCATTTGAAGCTAAATCAAGTGTTTCGTATGGATTTCAATCTAACTCGTTTGTTTCGCATGCTGTTGAAGCTAAATCATGTATATCACGAGTATTTGAATCTAAACCATTTGTTTCGCATTGATTCAAAGATCAGACTTCCACTTCGCATTGATTTGAAGCTAAATCATGTGTTTCGCATGGATTTGAAGCTAACTCGTTTGTTTCGCACGCAGTTGATGCTGAATCATGTATATCAGAAGTATTTGCAGCTAAACCATTTGTTTCGCATGGATTCGTAGATAAGCCTTCTACTTCGAATCGATTTGAAGCTAAATCATGTGTTTCGCATGGTTTTTGATGCTAACTCGTTTGTTTCGCATGCGGTTGAAGTTACATCATGTATATCACAAGTATTTGAAGCTAAACGATTTGATTCGCATGGATTTGAAGATAAGCCCTCTACTTCACATTGATTTGCAGCTAAATCATGTGTTTCGTATGGATTTGAAGCTAACTCGTTTGTATCGCATGCAGTTGAAGCTAAATTATGTATATCACAAGTATTTGAAGCTAAACCATTTGATTCCCATGGATTTGAAGCTATGCATTCTACTTCGCATTGATTTGAAACTAAATCATGTATTTCGCATGGATTTGAAGCTAACTCGATTGTTTCGCATGCTGTTGAAGCTAAATCATGTATATCACAAGTGTTTCAAGCTAAATCATTTGTTTCGCATGAATTTGAAGCTAACTCGTTTGTTTCGCATACAGTTGAAGATAAGTAATGCATATCACAAGTATTTGAAGATAAACCATTTGATTCCCATGGATTTGAAGCTATGCATTCTTCTTCGCATTGATTTGAAGCTAAATCATGTATTTCGCATGGATTTGAAGCAAAGCCTTCTACTTCGCATTGATTTGGAGCTAAATCATGTGTTTCGCATCGATTTGAAGCTAACTCCTTTGTTTCGCTTGCTGTTGAAGCTAAATCATGTATATCACAAGTATTTGAATATGAACCATTTGATTAGCATGGATTCGAAGATCACCCCTCTTCTTCGCATTGATTTGAAGCTAAATCATGTGTTTCGCATGGATTTGAAGCTAACTCGTTTGTTTCGCATGCAGTTGAAGCTAAATCATGTATATCACAAGTGTTTGAAGCTAAATCATTTGTTTCGCATGGATTCGAAGATAACCCTTCTACTTCGCATTGATTTGAAGCTAAATCATGTGTTTCGCATGGATTTGAAGCAAAGCCTTCTACTTCGCAATGATTTGGAGTTAAATCATGTGTTTCGCATGGATTTAAAGCTAACTCGTTGTTTCGCAAGCAGTTGAAGCTAAATCATGTATATCACAAGTGTTTGAAGCTAAACCATTTGATTAGCATGGATTCGAAGATCACCCCTCTTCTTCGCATTGATTTGAAGATAATCACGTGTTTCGCATGTATTTGAAGCTAACTCGTTTGTTTCGCATGCAGTTGAAGATAAGTAATGCATATCACAAGTATTTGAAGATAAACCATTTGATTCCCATGGATTTCAAGCTATGCATTCTACTTCGCATTGATTTGAAACTAAATCATGTATTTCGCATGGATTTGAAGCTAACTCGATTGTTTCGCATGCTGTTGAAGCTAAATCATGTATATCACAAGTGTTTCAAGCTAAATCATTTGTTTCGCATGAATTCGAAGATAACCCTTCTACTTCGCATTGATTTGAAGCTAAATCATGTTTTTCGCATGGATTTGAAGCAAAGCCTTCTACTTCGCATTGATTTGGAGTTAAATCATGTGTTTCGCGTGGATTTAAAGCTAAATCGTTGTTTCGCATGCAGTTGAAGCTAAATCATGTATATCACAAGTGTTTGAAGCTAAACCATTTGTTTCGCATGGATTCGTAGATAAGCCTTCTACTTCGCATCGATTTGAAGCTAAATCATGTGTTTCGCATGGTTTTTGAAGCTAACTCGTTTGTTTCGCATGCTGTTGAAGCTAAATCATGTATATCACAAGTGTTTGAAGCTAAACCATTTGTTTCGCATGGATTCGAAGATAACCCTTCTACTTCGCATTGGTTTGAAGCTAAATCATTTGTTTCGCATGGATTTGAAGCTAACTCGTTTGTTTCGCATGCTGTTGAAACTAAATCATGTATATCACAAGTATTTGAATATGAACCATTTGATTAGCATGGATTCGAAGATCACCACTCTTCTTCGCATTGATTTGAAGATAATCATGTGTTTCGCATGGATTTGAAGCTAACTCGTTTGTTTCGCATGCTGTTGAAACTAAATCATGTATATCACAAGTATTTGAAGCTAAACCATTTGATTCCCATGGATTTGAAGCTATGCCTTCTACTTCGCATTGATTTGAAGCTAACTCGTTTGTTTCGCTTGCTGTTGAAGCTAAATCATGTATATCACAAGTATTTGAATATGAACCATTTGATTAGCATGGATTCGAAGATCACCCCTATTCTTCGCATTGATTTGAAGCTAAATCATGTGTTTCGCATGGATTTGAAGCTAACTCGTTTGTCTCGCATGCAGTTGAAGCTAAATCATGTATATCACAAGTGTTTGAAGCTAAATCATTTGTTTCGCATGGATTCGAAGATAACCCTTCTACTTCGCATTGATTTGAAGCTAAATCATGTGTTTCGCATGGATTTGAAGCAAAGCCTTCTACTTCGCATTGATTTGGAGTTAAATCATGTGTTTCGCATGGATTTAACGCTAACTCGTTGTTTCGCAAGCAGTTGAAGCTAAATCATGTATAGCACAAGTGTTTGAAGCTAAACCATTTGATTAGCATGGATTCGAAGATCACCCCTCTTCTTCGCATTGATTTGAAGATAATCATGTGTTTCGCATGTATTTGAAGCTAACTCGTTTGTTTCGCATACAGTTGAAGATAAGTAATGCATATCACAAGTATTTGAAGATAAACCATTTGATTCCCATGGATTTGAAGCTATGCATTCTTCTTCGCATTGATTTGAAGCTAAATCATGTATTTCGCATGGATTTGAAGCTAACTCGTTTTGTTTCGTATGCTGTTGAAGCTAAATCATGTATATCACAAGTATTTGAATATGAACCATTTGATTAGCATGGATTCGAAGATCACCCCTCTTCTTCGCATTGATTTGAAGCTAAATCATGTGTTTCGCATGGATTAGAAGCTAACTCGTTTGTTTCGCTTGCTGTTGAAGCTAAATCATGTATATCACAAGTATTTGAATATGAACCATTTGATTAGCATGGATTCGAAGATCACCCCTCTTCTTCGCATTGATTTGAAGCTAAATCATGTGTTTCGCATGGATTTGAAGCTAACTCGTTTGTTTCGCATGCAGTTGATGCTGAATCATGTATATCACAAGTATTTGCAGCTAAACCATTTGTTTCGCATGGATTCGTAGATAAGCCTTCTACTTCGCGTCGATTTGAATCTAAATCATGTGTTTCGCATGGTTTTTGAAGGTAACTCGTTTGTTTCGCATGCAGTTGATGCTGAATCATGTATATCACAAGTATTTGCAGCTAAACCATTTGTTTCGCATGGGATTCGTAGATAAGCCTTCTACTTCGCGTCGATTTGAATCTAAATCATGTGTTTCGCATGGATTTTGAAGCTAACTCGTTTGTTTCGCATGCTGTTGAAGCTAAATCATGTATATCACAAGTATTTGAAGCAAAACCATTTGATTCGCACGGATTTGATGATAACCCTTCTAGTTCGCATTGATTTGAATTTAAATCATGTGTTTCGTATGGATTTGAAGCTAACTCGTTTGTTTTCGCATGCAGTTGAAGATAAGTCATGCATATCACAAGTATTTGAAGATAAACCATTTGATTCCCATGGATTTGAAGCTATGCCTTCTACTTCGCATTTATTTGGACCTAAATCATGTGCTTCGCATGGATTTGAAGCTAACTCGTTTATTTCGCATGCACTTGAAGCTAAATCATGTATATCACAATTTGTTTGAAGCTAAACCATTTGTTTCGCAT
Source organism: Megalopta genalis (assembly GCF_051020955.1). NCBI lineage: Eukaryota > Metazoa > Arthropoda > Insecta > Hymenoptera > Halictidae > Megalopta > Megalopta genalis. The sequence continues at coordinate 123,277 of NW_027476209.1, read as the reverse complement.
GGATTCGTAGATAAGCCTTCTACTTCGCATCGATTTGAAGCTAAATCATGTGTTTCGCATGGTTTTTGAAGCTAACTCGTTTGTTTCGCATGCAGTTGAAGCTAAATCATGTATATCACAAGTGTTTGAAGCTAAACCATTTGTTTCGCATGGATTCGAAGATAACCCTTCTACTTCGCATTGATTTGAAGCTAAATCATGTGTTGCGCGTGGATTAGAAGCTAACTCGTTTGTTTCGCTTGCTGTTGAAGCTAAATCATGTATATCACAAGTATTTGAATATGAACCATTTGATTAGCATGGATTCGAAGATCACCCCTCTTCTTCGCATTGATTTGAAGCTAAATCATGTGTTTCGCATGGATTTGAAGCTAACTCGTTTGTTTCGCATGCAGTTGAAGCTAAATCATGTATATCACAAGTATTTGAAGCTAAACCATTTGTTTCGCATTGATTCAAAGATCATTCTTCCACTTCGCATTGATTTGAAGCTAAATCATGTGTTTCGCATGGATTTGAAGCTAACTCGTTTGTTTCGCATGCAGTTGAAGCTAAATCATGTATATCACAAGTGTTTGAAGCTAAATCATTTGTTTCGCATGGATTCGAAGATAACCCTTCTACTTCGCATTGATTTGAAGCTAAATCATGTGTTTCGCATGGATTTGAAGCTAACTCGTTTGTTTCGCATGCTTTTGAAACTAAATCATGTATATCACAAGTATTTGAATATGAACCATTTGATTAGCAGGGATTCGAAGATAACCCTTCTACTTCGCATTGATTTGAAGCTAAATCATGTGTTGCGCATGGATTAGAAGCTAACTCGTTTGTTTCGCATGCAGTTGCAGCTAAATCATGTATATCACAAGTGTTTGAAGCTAAATCATTTGTTTCGCATGGATTCGAAGATAACCCTTCTACTTCGCATTGATTTGAAGCTAAATCATGTATATCACAAGTATTTGAAGCTAAACCATTTGTTTCGCATTGATTCAAAGATGATTCTTCCACTTCGCATTTATTTGGAACGAAATCATGTGTTTCGCATGGATTTAAAGCTAACTCGTATGTTTTGCATGCAGTTGAAGCTAAATCATGTGTATCACAAGTGTTTGAAACTAAACCATTTGTTTCGCATGGATTCAAAGATAACCCTTCTACTTCGCATTGATTTGAAGCTAAATCATGTGTTGCGCATGGATTTGAAGCTAACTCGTTTGTTTCGCATGCAGTTGAAGCTAAATCATGTATATCACAAGTATTTGAAGCTAAACCATTTCATTCCCATGGATTTGAAGCAAAGCCTTCTACTTCGCATAGATTTGGAGTTAAATCATGTGTTTCGCATGGATTTAATGCTAAATCGTTGTTTCGCATGCAGTTGAAGCTAAATCATGTATATCACAAGTGTTTGAAGCTAAACCTTTGTTTCGCATGGATTCGAACATCAGCCTTCTGCTTCGCATTGAATTGGACCTAAATCATGTGTTTCGCATGGATTTGAAGCTAACTCGTTTATTTCGCATGCACTTGAAGCTAAATCATGTATATCACAATTTGTTTGAAGCTAAACCATTTGTTTTGCATGGATTCGAAGATAACCCTTCTACTTCGCATTGGTTTGAAGCTAAATCATTTGTTTCGCATGGATTTGAAGCTAACTCGTTTGTTTCGCATGCTGTTGAAACTAAATCATGTATATCACAAGTATTTGAAGCTAAACCATTTGATTTCCATGGATTTGTAGCTATGCCTTCTACTTCGCATTGATTTGGAGCTAAATCATGTGTTTCGCATGGATTTAAAGCTAACTCGTTGTTTCGCATGCAGTTGAAGCTAAATCATGTATATCACAAGTGTTTGAAGCTAAACCATTTGTTTCGCATGGATTCGAAGATAACCCTCCTACTTCGCACTGATTTGAAGCTAAATCATGTGTTGCGCATGGATTAGAAGCTAACTCGTTTGTTTCGCATGCAGTTGAAGCTAAATCATGTATATCACAAGTATTTGAAGCTAAACCATTTTATTCACATGGATTTGAAGCTATGCCTTCTACTTCGCATTGATTTGATGTTAAATCATATGTCTCGCATGGATTTGAAGCTATCTCGTTTGTTTCGCATGCACTTGACTATAAATCAAGTATATCACAAGTATTTGAAGCTAAACCTTTGTTTCGCATGGATTCGAACATCAGCCTTCTGCTTCGCATTGATTTGGACCTAAATCATGTGTTTCGCATGGATTTGAAGCTAACTCGTTTATTTCGCATGCACTTGAAGCTAAATCATGTATATCACAATTTGTTTGAAGCTAAACCATTTGTTTTGCATGGATTGGAAGATAATCCTTCTTCTTCGCATTGATTTGAAACTAAATCATGTGTTTCGCATGGATTTGAAGCTAACTCGTTTGTTTCGCATGCAGTTGATTCTGAATCATGTATATCACAAGTATTTGCAGCTAAACCATTTGTTTCGCATGGATTCGTAGATAAGCCTTCTACTTCGCAACGATTTGAAGCTAAATCATGTGTTTCGCATGGTTTTTGAAGCTAACTCGTTTGTTTCGCATGCAGATGAAGCTAAATCATGTATATCACAAGTGTTTGAAGCTAAACCATTTATTTCGCATGGATTCGAAGATAACCCTTCTACTTCGCATTGATTTGAAGCTAAATCATGTGTTGCGCATGAATTAGAAGCTAACTCGTTTGTTTCGCATGCAGTTGAAGCTAAATCATGTATATCACAAGTGTTTGAAGATAAACCATTTGTTTCGCATGGATTCGAAGATAACCCTTCTACTTCGCATTGGTTTGAAGCTAAATCATTTGTTTCGCATGGATTTGAAGCTAACTCGTTTGTTTCGCATGCTGTTGAAACTAAATCATGTATATCACAAGTATTTGAAGCTAAACCATTTGATTCCCATGGATTTGTAGCTATGCCTTCTACTTCGCATTGATTTGGAGCTAAATCATGTGTTTCGCATGGATTTACAGATAACTCGTTTGTTTCGCATGCTGCTGAAGCTAAATCATGTATATCACAAGTATTTGAATATGAACCATTTGATTAGCAGGGATTCGAAGATAACCCTTCTACTTCGCATTGATTTGAAGCTAAATCATGTGTTGCGCATGGATTAGAAGCTAACTCGTTTGTTTCGCATGCAGTTGAAGCTAAATCATGTATATCACACGTATTTGAATCTAAACCATTTGTTTCCCATGAATTTGAAGCTATGCCTTCTACTTCGCATTGATTTGGAGCTAAATCATGTGTTTCGCATGGATTTGAAGCTAACTCGTTTGTTTCGCATGCTGTTGAAGCTAAATCATGTATATCACAAGTATTTGAAGCTAAACCATTTGTTTCGCATTGATTCAAAGATCAGTCTTCCACTTCGCATTGATTTGAAGCTAAATCATGTGTTTCGCATGGATTTGAAGATAACTCGTTTGTTTCGCATGCAGTTGATGCTGAATCATGTCTATCACATGTATTTGCGGCTAAACCATTTGTTTCGCATGGATTCGTAGATAAGCCTTCTACTTCGCATCGATTTGAAGCTAAATCATGTTTTTCGCATGGATTTGAAGCAAAGCCTTCTACTTCGCATTGATTTGAAGATAATCATGTGTTTCGCATGGGTTTGAAGCTAACTCGTTTGTTTCGCGTGCTGTTGAAACTAAATCATGTATATCACAAGTATTTGAAGCAATATCATTTGTTTCGCATGGATTCGAAGATTAGCCTCCTACTTCGCATTGATTAGATGCTAAATCATGTGTTTAGCATGGGTTTGAAGCTAACTCGTTTGTTTCGCCTGCATTTGAAGCCATATCACTTATATTTTCAAGTATGTGAAGCTAAATCATTCGTTTTGCATGGATTTGAAGCTAAGCCATCAACTTCGCATTGACTTGATGCTAATTCATGTGTTTCGCATGGATTTGAAGCTAACTCGTTTGTTTCGCATGCAGTTGATTCTGAATCATGTATATCACAAGTATTTGCAGCTAAACCATTTGTTTCGCATGGATTCGTAGATAAGCCTTCTACTTCGCAACGATTTGAAGCTAAATCATGTGTTTCGCATGGTTTTTGAAGCTAACTCGTTTGTTTCGCATGCAGTTGAAGCTAAATCATGTATATCACGAGTGTTTGAAGCTAAACCATTTGTTTCGCTTGGATTCGAAGATAACCCTTCTACTTCGCATTGGTTTGAAGCTAAATCATTTGTTTCGCATGGATTTGAAGCTAACTCGTTTGTTTCGCATGCTGTTGAAACTAAATCATGTATATCACAAGTATTTGAAGCTAAACCAATTGATGTCCATGGATTTGTAGCTATGCCTTCTACTTCGCATTGATTTGGAGCTAAATCATGTGTTTCGCATGGATTTAAAGCAAACTCGTTGTTTCGCATGCAGTTGAAGCTAAATCATGTATATCACAAGTGTTTGAAGCTAAACCATTTGTTTCGCATGGATTCGAAGATAACCCTTCTACTTCGCACTGATTTGAAGCTAAATCATGTGTTGCGCATGGATTAGAAGCTAACTCGTTTGTTTCGCATGCAGTTGAAGCTAAATCATGTATATCACAAGTATTTGAAGCTAAACCATTTTATTCACATGGATTTGAAGCTATGCCTTCTACTTCGCATTGATTTGATGTTAAATCATATGTCTCGCATGGATTTGAAGCTATCTCGTTTGTTTCGCATGCACTTGACTATAAATCAAGTATATCACAAGTATTTGAAGCTAAACCTTTGTTTCGCATGGATTCGAACATCAGTCTTCTGCTTCAAATTGATTTGGACCTAAATCATGTGTTTCGCATGGATTTGAAGCTAACTCGTTTATTTCGCATGCACTTGAAGCTAAATCATGTATATCACAATTTGTTTGAAGCTAAACCATTTGTTTTGCATGGATTCGAAGATAACCCTTCTACTTCGCATTGGTTTGAAGCTAAATCATTTGTTTCGCATGGATTTGAAGCTAACTCGTTTATTTCGCATGCACTTGAAGCTAAATCATGTATATCACAATTTGTTTGAAGCTAAACCATTTGTTTTGCATGGATTGGAAGATAATCCTTCTTCTTCGCATTGATTTGAAACTAAATCATGTGTTTCGCATGGATTTGAAGCTAACTCGTTTGTTTCGCATGCAGTTGATTCTGAATCATGTATATCACAAGTATTTGCAGCTAAACCATTTGTTTCGCATGGATTCGTAGATAAGCCTTCTACTTCGCAACGATTTGAAGCTAAATCATGTGTTTCGCATGGTTTTTGAAGCTAACTCGTTTGTTTCGCATGCAGTTGAAGCTAAATCATGTATATCACAAGTGTTTGAAGCTAAACCATTTATTTCGCATGGATTCGAAGATAACCCTTCTACTTCGCATTGATTTGAAGCTAAATCATGTGTTGCGCATGAATTAGAAGCTAACTCGTTTGTTTTGCATGCAGTTGAAGCTAAATCATGTATATCACAAGTGTTTGAAGCTAAACCATTTGTTTCGCATGGATTCGAAGATAACCCTTCTACTTCGCATTGGTTTGAAGCTAAATCATTTGTTTCGCATGGATTTGAAGCTAACTCGTTTGTTTCCTATGCTGTTGAAACTAAATCATGTATATCACAAGTATTTGAAGCTAAACCATTTGATTCCCATGGATTTGTAGCTATGCCTTCTACTTCGCATTGATTTGAAGCTAAATCATGTGTTTCGCATGGATTTACAGATAACTCGTTTGTTTCGCATGCTGCTGAAGCTAAATCATGTATATCACAAGTATTTGAATATGAACCATTTGATTAGCAGGGATTCGAAGATAACCCTTCTACTTCGCATTGATTTGAAGCTAAATCATGTGTTGCGCATGGATTAGAAGCTAACTCGTTTGTTTCGCATGCAGTTGAAGCTAAATCATGTATATCACACGTATTTGAATCTAAACCATTTGTTTCCCATGGATTTGAAGCTATGCCTTCTACTTCGCATTGATTTGGAGCTAAATCATGTGTTTCGCATGGATTTGAAGCTAACTCGTTTGTTTCGCATGCTGTTGAAGCTAAATCATGTATATCACAAGTATTTGAAGCTAAACCATTTGTTTCGCATTGATTCAAAGATCAGTCTTCCAATTCGCATTGATTTGAAGCTAAATCATGTGTTTCGCATGGATTTGAAGATATCTCGTTTGTTTCGCATGCAGTTGATGCTGAATCATGTCTATCACAAGTATTTGCGGCTAAACCATTTGTTTCGCATGGATTCGTAGATAAGCCTTCTACTTCGCATCGATTTGAAGCTAAATCATGTTTTTCGCATGGATTTGAAGCAAAGCCTTCTACTTCGCATTGATTTGAAGATAATCATGTGTTTCGCAAGGATTTGAAGCTAACTCGTTTGTTTCGCATGCAGTTGATGCTAAATCATGTATATCACAAGTATTTGAAGCTAAACCATTTGTTTCGCATGGATTCGAACATCAGCCTTCTGTTTCGCATTGATTTGATGTTAAATCATATGTTTCGCATGGATTTGAAGCTAACTCGTTTGTTTCGCATGCTGTTGAAGCTAAATCAAGTATATCACAAGTATTTGAAGCAAAACCATTTGATTCGCACGGATTTGATGATAACCCATCTAGTTCGCATTGATTTGAATTTAAATCATGTGCTTCGCGTGGATTTGAAGCTAACTCGTTTCTTTCGCATGCAGTTGAAGATAAGTCATGCATACCACAAGTATTTGAAGATAAACCATTTTATTCCCATGGATTTGAAGCTATGCCTTGTACTTCGCATTGATTTGGAGCTAAATCATGTGTTTCGCATGGATTTAAAGCTAACTCGTTGTTTCGCATGCAGTTGAAGCTAAATCATGTATAACACAAGTGTTTGAAGCTAAACCATTTGTTTCGCATGGATTCCAACATAACCCTTCTACTTCGCATTGATTTGAAGCTAAATCTTTTTTTTCGCATGGATTTGAAGCAAAGCCTTCTACTTCGCATTGATTTGAAGCTAAATCATGTGTTTCGCATGGATTTGAAGCAAAGTCTTCTACCTCGCATTGATTTGGAGTTAAATTATGTGTTTCGCATCGATTTAAAGCTAAATCGTTGTTTCGCATGCAGTTGAAGCTAAGTCATGTATATCATAAGTGTTTGAAGCTAAACCATTTGTTTCGCATGGATTCGAACATCAGCCTTCTGCTTCGCATTGATTTGATGTTAAATCATATGCTTCGCATGGATTTGAAGGTAACTCATTTGTTTCGCATGCTGTTGAAGCTAAATCAAGTATATCACAAGTATTTGAAGCAAAACCATTTGATTCGCACGGATTTGATGATAACCTTTCTAGTTCGCATTGACTTGAATTTAAATCATGTGTTTCGCATGGATTTGAAGCTAACTCGTTTGTTTCGCATGCAGTTGAAGATAAGTCATGCATATCACAGGTATTTGAAGATAAACCATTTGATTCCCATGGATTTGAAGCTATGCCTTCTACTTCGCATTGTTTTGGAGCTAAATCATGTGTTTCGCATGGATTTAAAGCTAACTCGTTGTTTCGCATGCAGTTGAAGCTAAATCATGTATAACACAAGTGTTTGAAGCTAAACCATTTGTTTCGCATGGATTCAAAGATAACCCTTCTACTTCGCATTGATTTGAAGCTAAATCATGTGTTTCGCATGGATTTAATGCTAACTCGTTGTTTCGCATGCTGCTGAAGCTAAATCATGTATATCACAAGTATTTGAATATGAACCATTTGTTTCGCATGGATTCGAAGATAACCCTTCTACTTCGCATTGATTTGAAGCTAAATCATGTGTTGCGCATGGATTAGAAGCTAACTCGTTTGTTTCGCATGCAGTTGAAGCTAAATCATGTATATCACAAGTATTTGAAGCTAAACGATTTGTTTCGCATGGATTTGATGATAACCATCCTAGTTCGCATTGATTTGAACTTAAATCATGTGTTTCGCATGGATTTAAAGCCAACTCGTTTGTTTCGCACGCTGTTGAAACTAAATCATGTATATCACAAGTATTTGTATATGAACCATTTGATTAGCATGGATTAGAAGATCACCCCTTTTCTACGCATTGATTTGAAGCTAAATCATGTGTTTCGCATGGTATTTGAATCTAACTCGTTTGTTTCGCATGCTGTTGAAGCTAAATCATGTATATCACAAGTATTTGAAGCTAAACCATTTGATTTCCATGGATTTGAAGCTATGCCTTCTACTTCGCATTGATTTGTAGCTAAATCATATGTTTCGCATTGGTTCAAAGAACAGTCTTCCACTTCGCATTGATTTGAAGCTAAATCATGTGTTTCGCATGGATTTGAAGCTAACTCGTTTGTTTCGCATGCAGTTGATGCTGAATTATGTATATCACAAGTATTTGCAGCTAAACCATTTATTTCGCATAGATTCGTAGCTAAGCCTTCTACATCGCATTGATTTGAAGCTAAATCATGTGTTTCGCATGGATTTGAAGCTAACCCGTTTGTTTCGCCTGCATTTGAAGCTAAATCACGTATATATCAATTATTTGATGCTAAACCATTTGTTTTGCATGGTTTTGATTATAAGCCTCCTACTCGGCATTGATTTGAAGCTAAATCATGTGTTGCGCTTGGATTTGAAGCTAACTCGTTTGATTCGCCAGCATTTGAAGCTAAATCATGTATATCGCAAGTATTTGAAGCTAAACCACTTGTTTCGCATGGATTCAAAGATAACCCCTCTACTTCGCATTGGTTTGAAGCTAAATTATGTGTTTCGCATGGATTTGAATCTAACTCGTTTGTTTCGCATGCTGTTGAAGCTAAATCATGTATATCACAAGTATTTTGAAGCTAAACCATTTGATTTCCATGGATTTGAAGCTATGCCTTCTACTTCGCATTTATTTGAAGATAAATCATGTGTTACGCATGGATTTGAAGCTAACTCGTTAGATTCGCCTGCATTTGAAGCTAAATCATGTATATCACAAGTATTTGAAGCTAAACCATTTGATTCGCATTTATTTGAAGCTAAGCCTTCCACTTCGCATTGTTTTGCAGCTAAATCATGTGCTTCCCCTCGATTTGAAGATAACTCGTTTGTTTCGCATGCAGTTGAAGCTGAATCATGTATATCACAAGTATTGGAAGCAAATCCATTTCATTCGCACGGATTTGAAGCTAAGCCTTCTCCTTCGCATTAACATGATGATATATCATGTGTTTCCTTTGTATTTGAAGCTAACTCGTTTGTTTCGCATGCAGTTGAAGCTAAATCATGTTTATCACAAGTATCTGAATCTAAACCATCTGTTTCGCATGAATATTAAGCTAAGCCATGTGTTTCGCATGAATTTGAAGCTAAATCATGCGTTTCGCACGGATTTGAAGCTAACTCGTTTGTTTCGCTTGCTGTTGAAGCTAAATCATGTATATCACAAGTATTTGAAGCAAAACCATTTGATTCGCACGGATTTGATGATAACCCTTCTAGTTCGCATTGATTTGAATTTAAATCATGTGTTTCGTATGGATTTGAAGCTAACTCGTTTGTTTCGCATGCAGTTGAAGATAAGTCATGCATATCACAAGTATTTGAAGATAAACCATTTGATTCCCATGGATTTGAAGCTATGCCTTCTACTTCGCATTTATTTGGAGCTAAATCATGTGTTTCGCATGGATTTAAAGCTAACTCGTTTGTTTCGCATGCTGTTGAAGCTAAATCATGTATATCACAAGTATTTGTATATGAACCATTTGATTAGCATGGATTAGAAGATCACCCCTTTTCTTCGGATTGATTTGAAGCTAAATCATGTGTTTCGCATGGATTTGAAGCTAACTCGTTAGTTTCGCATGCTGTTGAAGCTAAATCATGTATATCACTAGTATGTGAAGCTAAACCATTTGTTCCGCATGGATTCGAAGATCTGCCTCCTACTTCGCATTGATTTGAAGCTAAATTATTTCAGCAGCATGGATTTGAAGCTAACACGTTTGTTTCGCATGCAGTTCAATCTCAGACACTTATATCGCAAGTATCTGAAGCTAAATCATTAGTTTCTCATTAATTTGAAGCTAAGCCTTCTACTTCGCATTGATATGTAGCTAAATCATGTGTTTCGCATGGATTTAAAGCCAACTCGTTTGTTTCGCACGCTGTTGAAACTAAATCATGTATATCACAAGTATTTGTATATGAACCATTTGATTAGCATGGATTAGAAGATCACCCCTTTTCTACGCATTGATTTGAAGCTAAATCATGTGTTTCGCATGGTATTTGAATCTAACTCGTTTGTTTCGCATGCTGTTGAAGCTAAATCATGTATATCACAAGTATTTGAAGCTAAACCATTTGATTTCCATGGATTTGAAGCTATGCCTTCTACTTCGCATTGATTTGGAGCTAAATCATATGTTTCGCATTGGTTCAAAGAACAGTCTTCCACTTCGCATTGATTTGAAGCTAAATCATGTGTTTCGCATGGATTTGAAGCTAACTCGTTTGTTTCGCATGCAGTTGATGCTGAATTATGTATATCACAAGTATTTGCAGCTAAACCATTTATTTCGCATAGATTCGTAGCTAAGCCTTCTACATCGCATTGATTTGAAGCTAAATCATGTGTTTCGCATGGATTTGAAGCTAACCCGTTTGTTTCGCCTGCATTTGAAGCTAAATCACGTATATATCAATTATTTGATGCTAAACCATTTGTTTTGCATGGTTTTGATTATAAGCCTCCTACTCGGCATTGATTTGAAGCTAAATCATGTGTTGCGCTTGGATTTGAAGCTAACTCGTTTGATTCGCCAGCATTTGAAGCTAAATCATGTATATCGCAAGTATTTGAAGCTAAACCACTTGTTTCGCATGGATTCAAAGATAACCCCTCTACTTCGCATTGGTTTGAAGCTAAATTATGTGTTTCGCATGGATTTGAATCTAACTCGTTTGTTTCGCATGCTGTTGAAGCTAAATCATGTATATCACAAGTATTTTGAAGCTAAACCATTTGATTTCCATGGATTTGAAGCTATGCCTTCTACTTCGCATTTATTTGAAGATAAATCATGTGTTACGCATGGATTTGAAGCTAACTCGTTAGATTCGCCTGCATTTGAAGCTAAATCATGTATATCACAAGTATTTGAAGCTAAACCATTTGATTCGCATTTATTTGAAGCTAAGCCTTCCACTTCGCATTGTTTTGCAGCTAAATCATGTGCTTCCCCTCGATTTGAAGATAACTCGTTTGTTTCGCATGCAGTTGAAGCTGAATCATGTATATCACAAGTATTGGAAGCAAATCCATTTCATTCGCACGGATTTGAAGCTAAGCCTTCTCCTTCGCATTAACATGATGATATATCATGTGTTTCCTTTGTATTTGAAGCTAACTCGTTTGTTTCGCATGCAGTTGAAGCTAAATCATGTTTATCACAAGTATCTGAATCTAAACCATCTGTTTCGCATGAATATTAAGCTAAGCCATGTGTTTCGCATGAATTTGAAGCTAAATCATGCGTTTCGCATGGATTTGATGCTAACTCGTTTGTTTCGCTTGCTGTTGAATGTAAATCATGTATATCACAAGTATTTGAAGCTAAAACATTTGATTCGCTTGGATTTGAAGCTAAGCCTTCTACTTCGCATTGATTTGAAGATAAATCATGTGTTTCGCTTGAATTCGAAGTTAACGCGTTTGTTTCGCAAGCTGTTGAGGCAAAATCATGTATATCACAAGTATTTGAAGCTGAACCATTTGTTTCGCATGGATTTGAAGCTAAGCCATCTACTTCGCGTTGATTTGAAGCTAAATCATGTGTTTCGCTTGGATTTCAAGGTAACTCGTTTTTTTCGCATGCAGTTGAATCTAAATCATGTATATCACAAGTATTTGATGCTGAACCATTTGTTTCGTCTGAATATTGAGCTGAGCCATGTGTTTCGAATGAATTTGAAGCTTAATCATGTGTTTCGCTTGGATTTGAAGCTAACTCGTTTTTTTCGCATGCAGTTGAAGCTAAGTCATGTATATCACAAGTATTTGAAACAAAACCATTTGTTTCGCATGGATTTGAAGCTGACTCGTTTGTTTCGCATGGATTTGAAGCTAAGCCTTTAACTTCGCATTGATTTGAAGCTAAATCATGTGTTTCGCTTGGATTTGAAACTAAGCCTTCTACTTCGCATTGAATGGAAGCTAAATCATGTGTTTCGCATGGATGTGATGCCAACTCGATTGTTTTGCCTGCATTCGAAGCTATATCACATATATTGACAAGTATTTGACGCTCAATCATTCGTTTCGCTTGGAATTGAAACTAAGCATTCTACTTCGCATTGATTTGAAGCTTAGTCATGTGTTTCGCATGGATTTGAAGCAAACTCGTTTTTTTCGCATACAGTTTTAGCTGAATCATGTATATCACAAGTATTTGAAGCTAAAATTTTGATTCCCACGGATTTGAAGCTAAGCCTTCTACTTCGCATTGATTTGAGGCTAAATCATGTGTTTCGCTTGGATTTGAAGCTAACTCGTTTTTTTCGCATGCAGTTGAAGCTAAGTCATGTATATCACAAGTATTTGAAACAAAACCATTTGTTTCGCATGGATTTGAAGCTGACTCGTTTGTTTCGCATGGATTTGAAGCTAAGCCTTTAACTTCGCATTGATTTGAAGCTAAATCATGTGTTTCGCATTAATTTGAAGCTAACTGTTTGTTCCGCCTGCATTTGAAGTTATTTCATTTATATCGCAAGTATTTGAATCTAAATCATGTGTTTCGCACGGATTTGAAGCTAAGCCTTATACTTCGCATGATTTGAAGCTAAATCATAAGTTCCGCATGGATTTGAAACTAACTCGTTTGTTTCGCATGCAGTTGAAACTAAATCATGTACATCACAAGTATTTGAAGCTAAACCATTTGTTTCGCATGGATTTGAAGCTAAGCCATCTACTTCGCATTGATTTGAAGCTGAATCATGTGTTTCGCTTGGATTTGAATCTAACTCGTTTGTTTCGCATGCAGTTGAAACTAAATCATGTACATCACAAGTATTTGAAGCTAAACCATTTGTTTCGCATGGATTTGACGCTAAGCCTTTAACTTCGCATTGATTTGAAGCTAAATCATGTGTTTCGCTTGTATTTGAAGCTAACTCATTGGTTTCGCATGCAGTTGAAGCTAAATCATGTATATCACAAGTATTTGAAACTAATCCACTTGTTTCGCATGGATTCGAAGATAAGCCATCTACTTCGCATAGATTTGATGCTATATCATGTGTTTCGCATGGATTTGAAGCTAAACCTTCTACATTACATTGATTTGAATCTAAAGCACGTGTTTCGCTCGGATTTGAAACTAACCCTTCTACTTCGCATTGATTTGAAGCTAAATCATGTGTTTCGCTTCGATTTGAAACTAAGCCTTCTACTTCGCATTGATTTGAAGCTAAATCATGTGTTTCGCATGGATGTGATGCTAACTCGATTGTTTCGCCTGCATTCGAAGCTATATCACATGTATTGACAAGTATTTGAAGCTCAATCATTCGTTTCGCTTGGAATTGAAACTAAGCGTTCTACTTCGCATTGATTTGAAGCTAAACCATTTGTTTCGCATGGATTTGAAGCTAAGCCTTTAACTTCGCATTGATTTGAAGCTAAATCATGTGTTTCGCATTAATTTGAAGCTAACTGTTTGTTCCGCCTGCATTTGAAGTTATTTCATTTATATCGCAAGTATTTGAATCTAAATCATGTGTTTCGCACGGATTTGAAGCTAAGCCTTATACTTCGCATGATTTGAAGCTAAATCATAAGTTCCGCATGGATTTGAAACTAACTCGTTTGTTTCGCATGCAGTTGAAACTAAATCATGTACATCACAAGTATTTGAAGCTAAACCATTTGTTTCGCATGGATTTGAAGCTAAGCCTTCTACTTCGCATTGATTTGAAGCTGAATCATGTGTTTCGCTTGGATTTGAATCTAACTCGTTTGTTTCGCATGCAGTTGAAACTAAATCATGTACATCACAAGTATTTGAAGCTAAACCATTTGTTTCGCATGGATTTGACGCTAAGCCTTTAACTTCGCATTGATTTGAAGCTAAATCATGTGTTTCGCTTGTATTTGAAGCTAACTCATTGGTTTCGCATGCAGTTGAAGCTAAATCATGTATATCACAAGTATTTGAACCAATCCACTTGTTTCGCATGGATTCGAAGATAAGCCATCTACTTCGCATAGATTTGATGCTATATCATGTGTTTCGCATGGATTTGAAGCTAAACCTTCTACATTACATTGATTTGAATCTAAAGCACGTGTTTCGCTCGGATTTGAAACTAACCCTTCTACTTCGCATTGATTTGAAGCTAAATCATGTGTTTCGCTTCGATTTGAAACTAAGCCTTCTACTTCGCATTGATTTGAAGCTAAATCATGTGTTTCGCATGGATGTGATGCTAACTCGATTGTTTCGCCTGCATTCGAAGCTATATCACATGTATTGACAAGTATTTGAAGCTCAATCATTCGTTTCGCTTGGAATTGAAACTAAGCGTTCTACTTCGCATTGATTTGAAGCTAAACCATTTGTTTCGCATGGATTTGAAGCTAAACCATTTGTTTCGCATGGATTTGAAGCTAAGCCTTTAACTTCGCATTGATTTGAAGCTAAATCATGTGTTTCGCATTAATTTGAAGCTAACTGTTTGTTCCGCCTGCATTTGAAGCTATATCACTTATATCACAAGTATTTGAAGCTGAATCATTTGTTTCGCATGGATTTGAAGCTAAGCCTTTAACTTCGCATTGATTTGAAGCTAAATCATGTGTTTCGCATGAATTTGAAGCTAACTGTTTGTTCCGCCTGCATTTGAAGCTATATCACTTATATCGCAAGTATTTGAAGCTAAATCATTTGTTTCGCATGGATTTGACGCTAAGCCTTTAACTTCGCATTGATTTGAAGCTAAATCATGTGTTTCGCATGAATTAGAAGATATCTCGTTCGTTTGTCTGCATTTGAAGCTATTTCATTTATATCGCAAGTATTTGAATCTTAATCATGTGTTTCGCTCGGATTTGAAGCTAAGCCTTCTACTTCGCATGATTTGAAGCTAAATCATGTTTATCACAAGTATCTGAATCTATACCATTTGTTTCGCTTTGATTTGAAGCTGAACCATTTGTTACGCATGCATATTAAGCTAAACCATGTGTTTTGTATGAATTTGTAGCTACATCGTGTGTTTCGCATGGATTTGGAGTTAACTCGATTTTTTCCCCTGTAGTTGAAGCTATATCACTTATGTCGCAATTATCTGAAGGTAAATCACTTGTTTCTCATGTATTTGAAGATAGTCCTACTACTTCGCATGGATTTGAAGCTAACTCGTATGTTTCGCATGCAGTTGAAACTAAATCATGTACATCACAAGTATTTGAAGCTAAACCATTTGTTTCGCATCTATTTAAAGCTATGCCTTCTACTTCGCATTGATTTGAAGCTGTATCATGTGTTTCGCTTGGATTTGAATCTAACTCGTTTGTTTCGCATGCAGTTGAAACTAAATCATGTATATCACAAGTATTTGAAGCTAAACCATTTGTTTCGAATGAATTTGAAGCCAAGCCTTCTACTTCGCATTTATTTGAAGCAAAATAATGTGTTCCGCGTGGATTTCAATATAACTCGTTTGTTTCGCATGCAGTTGAAGCTAAATCATGTATATCACAAGGTGGAGTTCAAGTCTCACTTTGTGCTGGTCAGAAAGATGCCGAGGACTCCACCACCCACCGAACGGCGACGTTCGTTGTCACTGACGGACATGGCGTCCCAGACGCAGGTGCAGGAAGACTTTGAGGTTGCTTTTCACTCGGAAAGTGAGATGCGACCGACTTCTGAAGCGGCACATACGCAGAAAAGAAAGAGGCTGGACAGCATGTCTGATCTCAGCGAGGACGACACAGCTGTAGTTGAAACTAATCTGTTGGCTGACGTCACTATCCAATTGAGGAAACTTATAGCCTGCACCGAGGCGGTACAGGCGTTTCGTAGGTCACAGGACAGCGTAAACCCCAACTTATCACTACTGGTGAGCTCGTTGGCCAAGGAAACGAACTCTTTAGAAGGATCACGAAGGAGGTCCTTACCAAAGGAAGACTTGAGACACGCGAGGAAGTCGTTAATGCGACCCGCGCCTCTTTAATCGACGATGGCTCCATTCGTCCTCCTCTGCCCTAAGCATATAGGACTATGGGTACGCAAACCGCAGACCCGGAAGCGGTGGATCGTGTGGAGGTCGCAAGATGGGCGCGAAAGGAACTCAACTTTGATGAGCTCCACGAGCTCATTCGATTCCTTTGCTCACTCAAAAGTTGATGATAACGCAAGACCGATGAAAGACACGATTGACATCGCCTGCTTCACACCGGCGGATCTACGTACCACAGATGGAACTACGCGCAGAATCCTTCAGAAGATGGCATGTCTCGACAATATCCTTGTCCAGGAGGCCCGCAAGGGAGAGGTCGCCCACCTCCAGACCACTACCTCTATTCCAAGCAAAAGCGGCGGTATGACAAGGAAATCCAGGACCCACTTCTTTCTTATCCATAAGGATAATGAGAAGGACACTATCGACTTACACGTGGTATACGAGTGCCTCAGGAAAATGGCGCACCTAAGTACGGATACTTCGGCTGGAAAAGTAATCACGTTGATTTGCCCTGACGAAGTAAGTATATATATTAGCAGGAAACTTGTTGAATTGATCTTCTCACAGAGCAACTTGATGATCCACCTCCGCTCAAGTAAGGGAGGGGGACCAGACATAAAAATGATCAAAAGCTCTGACGGCTCTGGTAAGCCCGCGACGGAAACCATTACCATATCCAGTAACGGACAAACATACGCTGACATGCTGCGTTCTGTTAAAAAGAACGTCGACGTTAACCGAGAGGGGATTGACATCGCTTACGTCAAAGCGAACCTGAAAGGAGACCTAGTTATCTCTGTCAAGGGTGACCGAGGGAAGGTAACAGGACTCTCTGCAGTAATTAATAAAAAGATTGTCGGAGTTAAAGCGAAAATATCAACCCGCAATACAAAAACTCTCCACCTTAAGGGTTTAGACGGGGATGTTACGACCGAGGACATATCGAGTACACTATACAAGATGCTGGGCTCGACCTTGGATCCTCAGGAAGTTCAGGTGAAAGCCCTTCGTCCTGGGTACGCGGGTAGCCAAAATGCTACCGTCATCACTTCCACTGAAAACGCGGAAAGGCTCCTAAAGGTGAAACGCTTCAGGGTTGGATGGGGCCTCTGCCGTGTGGTTGAACGGATAGAGGTCACCCAATGTTACAGGTGCCGCGAATACGGTCATCGCAGCTCAACATGTAAAAATGCGGACAGGTCTAAGAGCTGCCGCAGGTGCGGTGACCTTGGACACATGGAGAAATCCTGCACTAATGCGGAAAAATGCCTTAATTGCAGTATGCAAGGCCACAGGGACGGGAGTCTCAAGTGCCCTGCATACTGCAAGGCACTCAACGAAGCCCGCGAGAAACGCAACAATGACAAAGGGGTTAAAGCCAAACCACCAACTGACGGCTCCATGAACGACGCAAAAAAACCGAAGACGAATAAAGTGACGAACTCGGGCAGGACACCGAAACTACCTAAGGGAGGTAAATTTAGTACCGACTCAAGCTCACCTATAGTGAGCCTTGATTGTAAAGACGCATCGACAGCCCTGAGAGATGTCGATGCTGATAAACAGACGACTAACCCCACTCCAAGGGCAAACAAGGATAAGGACGCAAGGGTGACGCTGGTCCCCAGAAGTGCCTCTGATATATTTAGCGAGGATTCCTCCAGGGTACTCTTACCCTCCGGAGGCGAGACGCTAATACAAGCACCCGAAAAGGGCTACGACGATAAGGGCTAACTCCTTTGTCCATTACTCTTGGACCCTTCATTATTGTTAACAAGTTCACTGTTCACATGCAAGGGAAACATAATAAGAAGGCGTCTAAGAACACTCGCCTAAACTTATTACAAATCAAACTGCACAATTGTAGATTAGCGCACGACCTGCTCCAACAAAATGCAATCGACCTTGTCATTGACGTGGTTTTGATTTCTGAACCATGGCGGATACTAGACCATTGGTTCGGGACCAGGGATGGCAGAGCGGCCATATGGGTCACTGCTAGGGCGACTGAGAGGTTTTCGTCTATCCAGCGTCTGGTCAGCATAGACGGATGCGTGGTAATACAGCTCAACGATATAACAGTTGTTAGCTGCTACTACACGCCGAACATGCGATTGGACACTTTTATGACGCACTTGCATCACCTTGAACATCTGATAGGCACCCTGGATCGCGAACACCTGATCGTGGCAGGTGACTTCAATTCAAAATCACCAGATTGGGGGTCGGCCAAGTCGGATGCACGGGGCACTGCCACCCTCGAAATGGCAAACCGTGTCCGGATTTGCCCGGTGGTCAGTGAAGGGAAGATAACGTTTGAGAGGAATGGTCACCACTCTCTGATCGACATCATGTTCTGCGGCTACGCCATGCTTCGGAAGCTGGTGTGATTTGAAGCTAACTCGTTTGTTTCGCATGCAGTTGAAGCTATATCACTTATATTCGCAAGTATTTGAAGCCAAATCATTCTTTTCGCATGGATTTGAAGCCAAGCCTTCTACTACGCATTGATTTGAAATTAAATCATGTGTTACGCTTGGATATGAAGCTAACTCGTTGGTTTCTCATGCAGTTGAAGCTAAATCATGTATATCACAAGTATTTGAAGCTAAACCATTCGATTCGCATTGATTTGAAGCTATGACTTCTACTTCGAATTGATTTGTAGCTGAATCATGTGTTTCGCTTGTATTTGAAGCTAACTCGTTGGTTTCGCATGCAGCTGAATCTATATCATGTATATCATAAGTATTTGAAGTTAAACCTTTTTTTTCGCATGGATTCGAAGCTAAGCCTTCTACTTCGCATTGATTTGAAGCTAAATCATTTGTTTCGCATGGATATGAAGCTAACTCGTTTGATTCGCCTGCATTTGTAGCTATATCACTTATATAGCAAGAATATGAAGCTAAATAATATGTGTCGCATGGATTTGATGCTAAGCCTTCTACTTCCCAATGCTTTGAAGCTAAATCATGTGTTTCGCATGGATTTGAAGCTAACTCGATAATTTCACATGAGGTTGAAGCTAAATCATGTATATCATAAGTATTTGAAGCTAAAACATTTGATTCGCATGGATTCGAAAATCACCCTTCTGCTTCGCATTGATTTGAAGCTAAATCATGTGTTTCGCATGGATTTGAAACTAAATCATGTGTTTCGCATGGATTTGAAGCTAACACGTTTGTTTCGCATGCAGTTGAAGCTAAATCATGTATATCACAAGCATATGTATCTAAACCATGTGTTTCGCATGAATTTGAAGCTAAAGCACGTGTTTCGCATGATTTTAAATCTAAATCATGTGTTTCGATTTGATTAGAAGCTACCTCGTTTGTTTCGCCTGCATTTCAAATTATTTCATCCATATCGCAAGTATTTGAAGGTAAGTCATATATTTTGCATGGATTTGAAGCTATGCCTTCTACTTCGCATGGATTTGATGATAAATCATGTGTTTCGCTTGGATTTGAAGCTAACTCGTTTGTTTCGCATGTAGTTGAAGTTGAATCATGTATATCACAAGTATTCGAAGCTGAATCATTTGTTTCTCATGTATTTGAAGCTAAACCGTACGTTTCGCATGGATTTGAATCTAAGCCTTCTACTTCGCTTTGATTTGAAGCTCTTTCATGTGATTCGCATGGATTTGAAGCTAACACACTTGTTTCACCTGCATTTGAAGCTATATAACTTATGTTCGCAAGTATTTGAAGCTAAACCATTCGTTTCGCATGGATTTGCAGCTAAGCATTCTACTTCGTATGAATTTGAAGCTAAGTCATATGTTTCGCATGGATTTGAACATTACTCGTTTGTTTTGCTTGCAGTTGAAGCTATATCACTTATATTCGAAAGTATTTGAAGCCAAATCATACTTTTCGCATTGACTTGATGCTAAGGCTTCTAGTTCGTATTGATTTGTAGCCAAAACATTCGTTTCGAAAGGATGTGAAGCTAATCCAACTACTTGCATTGATTTGAAGCTGAATCATGTGTTTCGCATGGATTTGAAGTTAACTCGATTGTTTCGCACGCAGTTGACGCTAAATCATATATATGACAAATATTTGAAGCTAGAACATTTGATTCGCATGGATTCAAAGCTAAGCCTTCTACTTCGCATTGATTTGAAGCTAAATCATGTGTTTCGTATGGATTTGAAGCTAACTCGTTTGTTTCGCATGCATTTGAAGCTATATCACATACATCGCAATTATTTGAAGCTCATTCATTCGTTTCGCATGGATTTGAAGCTAAGCCTTCTATTACGCTAGTATTTGAAGCTCAATCATTCGTTTCGAATGGATTCGAAGCAAACTCGTTTGAATCGCATGCAGTTGATGCTAAATCATGTTTATCACAAGTATCTGAATTTAAACCACTCGTTTCGCATTGATTTGATGCTAAGCCTTCTACTTCGGATTGATTTAAAGCTAAATCATGTGTTACGCATGAATTTGAAGCTAACTGTTTGTTCCGCTGCATTTGAAGCTGTATCACTTATATCGCAAGTATTTGAAGCTAAATCATTTGTTTCGCATGGATTTGAAGCTAAGCCTTTAACTTCGCACTGATTTGAAGCTAAATCATGTGTTTCGCTTTAATTTGAAGATAACTCGTTCGTTCGTCTGCATTTGAAGTTATTTCATTTATATCGCAAGTATTTTAATCTAAATCATGTGTTTCGCTCGGATTTGAATCTAAGCCTACTACTTCGCATGATTTGAAGCTAAATCATATGTTCCGCATGGATTTGAAGCTAAATCATATGTTCCGCATGGATTTGAAGCTGACTCGTTTGTTTCGCAAGGATTTGAAGCTATGCCTTTAACTGCGCATTGATTTGAAGCTAAATCATGTGAAGCTTAATCACGTATATCATAAGTATTTTGAGCTAAACTATTTGTTTCGCATGGTTTCGAATATAAGCCTTCTACTTCGCGTTGATTGGAAGCTAAATCATGTGTTGCGCATGGAGTTGAAGCTAACTCGTTTGTTTCGCATGCTGTTGAATCTAAATCATATACATCACAATTATTTGAAGCTGAACCATTTGTTTCGCATGGATTCGAATATAAGACTTCTACTTCGCATTGATTGGAAGCTAAATCATGTGTTTCGCATGGATTTGAAGCTAACTCGTTTGTTTCGCATGCATTTATAGCTAAATCATGTATATCACAGGTATTTGAAGCTAAACCATTTGTTTCGCATGGATTCGAACAGAAACCTTCTACTTCGCATTGATTTGAAGCAAAATCATGTGTTGCGCATGGAGTTGAAGCTAAACCTTCTACATCACATTGATTTGAAGCTAAACCAAGTGTTTCGCTTGGATTTGAAGCTGACTCGTCTGTTTCGCATGCAGTTGAAGCTAAATCATGTTTATCACAATTATCTGAATCTATACCATTTGTTTCGATTGGAATTGAAGCTAAGCCTTCTACTTCGCTTGATTTGAAGCTAAATCATGTTTATCACAAGTATCTGAATCTCAAGCATTTGTTGCGCTTGGATTTGAAGGTAAGCCTTCTACTTCGCATTGATTTGAAGCTAAATCATGTTTTTCGCATGGATTTGTAGCTAACTCGTTTGTTTCGCATGCAGTTGGAGCTAAATCATGTGTTTCGCAAGTATTTGAAGCTAAACTTTTTGCTACTCCTATATTTGAAGCTAAGCCTTCTACTTCGCATTAATTTGATGCTAAATCATGTGTTTCGCTTGAATTTGAAGCTTACTCGTTTGTTTCGCATGCAGTTGAAGCTAAATCATGTTTATCACAAGTATCTGAATCTAAACCATCTGTTTCGCATGAATATTAAGCTAAGCCATGTGTTTCGCATGAATTTGAAGCTAAATCATGAGTTTCGCATGGATTTGAGGCTAAATCATGTGTTTCGCATGGATTTGAAGCTAACTCGTTTGTTTCGCCTGCATTTGAAGCTAAATCATGCATACCACAAGTATTTGAAGCTAAACCATTTGATTCGCATGTATTTGAAGCTAAGCCTTCCACTTCGCATTGTTTTGAAACTAAATCTTGTGTTTCGTATGGATTTGAAGCTAACTCATTTGTTTCGCCTGCATTTGAAGATATATCACTTATATCGCAAGCACTTGAAGCTAAATCATTCGTTTTGCATGGATTTGAAGCTAAACCTTCTACATCACATTGATTTGAAGCTAAACCAAGTGTTTCGCTTGGATTTGAAGCTGACTCGTCTGTTTCGCATGCAGTTGATGCTAAATCATGTTTATCACAATTATCTGAATCTATACCATTTGTTTCGCTTGGATTTGAAGCTAAGCCTTCTACATCGCACTGATTTGAAGCTAAATC
This sequence comes from Megalopta genalis, assembly GCF_051020955.1. Classification (NCBI taxonomy): domain Eukaryota; kingdom Metazoa; phylum Arthropoda; class Insecta; order Hymenoptera; family Halictidae; genus Megalopta; species Megalopta genalis. The sequence goes on along the minus strand of NW_027476209.1, from coordinate 100,616 downwards.
ATGTGTTTCGCTTCAATTTGAAGATAACTCGTTCGTTCGTCTGCATTAGAAGTTATTTCATTTATATCGCAAGTATTTGAATCTAAATCATGTGTTTCGCTCGGATTTGAAGCTAAGCCTTCTACTTCGCATGATTTGAAGCTAAATCATGTGTTTCGCTCGGATTTGAAGCTAAGCCTTCTACTTCGCATGATTTGAAGCTAAATCATGTGTTTCCCTTGGATTGGAAGCTAACTCGTTTGGTTCGCATGCTGTTGAAGCTAAATCATGTTTATCACAAGTATCTGAATCTATACCATTTGTTTCGCTTAGATTTGAAGCTAAGCCTTCTACATCGCACTGATTTGAATCTAAATCATGTGTTTCGCTTTAATTTGAAGATAACTCGTTCGTTCGTCTGCGTTTGAAGTTATTTCATTTATATCGCAAGTATTTGAATCTAAATCATGTGTTTCGCTCGGATTTGAAACTAACCCTTATACTTCGCATTGATTTGAAGCTAAATCATGTGTTTCGCTTGGATTTGGAACTAAGCCTTCTACTTCGCATTGATTTGAAGCTAAATCATGTGTTTCGCATGGATGTGATGCTAACTCGATTGTTTTGCCTGCATTCGAAGCTATATCACATATATTGACAAGTATTTGACGCTCAATCATTCGTTTCGCTTGGAATTGAAACTAAGCATTCTACTTCGCATTGATTTGAAGCTAAATCATGTGCTTCGCATGGATTTGAAGCAAACTCGTTTTTTTCGCATACAGTTTTAGCTGAATCATGTATATCACAAGTATTTGAAGCTAAAATTTTGATTCCCACGGATTTGAAGCTAAGCCTTCTACTTCGCATTGATTTGAGGCTAAATCATGTGTTTCGCTTGGATTTGAAGCTAACTCGTTTTTTTCGCATGCAGTTGAAGCTAAGTCATGTATATCACAAGTATTTGAAACAAAACCATTTGTTTCGCATGGATTTGAAGCTAAGCCTTCTACGTCGAACTGATTTGAAGCTAAATCATGTGTCTTGCATGAATTTGAAGATAACTCATTCGTTCGTCTGCATTTGAATTTATTTCATTTATATCGCAAGTATTTGAATCTAAATCATGTGTTTCGCACGGATTTGAAGCTAAGCCTTCTACTTCGCATGATTTGAAGCTAAATCATAAGTTCCGCATGGATTTGAAGCTAACTTGTTTGTTTCGTATGCAGTTGAAACTAAATCATGTACATCACAAGTATTTGAAGCTAAACCATTTGTTTCGCATGGATTTGAAGCTAAGCCTTCTACTTCGCATTGATTTGAAGCTGAATCATGTGCTTCGCTTGGATTTGAATCTAACTCGTTTGTTTCGCATGCAGTTGAAACTAAATCATGTATATCACAAGTATTTGAAACGAAACCATTTGATTCGCATGTATTTGAAGCTAAGCCTTCCACTTCGCATTGTTTTGAAACTAAATCTTGTGTTTCGTATGGATTTGAAGCTAACTCATTTGTTTCGCCTGCATTTGAAGATATATCACTTATATCGCAAGCACTTGAAGCTAAATCATTCGTTTTGCATGGATTTGAAGCTAAACCTTCTACATCACATTGATTTGAAGCTAAACCAAGTGTTTCGCTTGGATTTGAAGCTGACTCGTCTGTTTCGCATGCAGTTGATGCTAAATCATGTTTATCACAATTATCTGAATCTATACCATTTGTTTCGCTTGGATTTGAAGCTAAGCCTTCTACATCGCACTGATTTGAAGCTAAATCATGTGTTTCGCTTCAATTTGAAGATAACTCGTTCGTTCGTCTGCATTAGAAGTTATTTCATTTATATCGCAAGTATTTGAATCTAAATCATGTGTTTCGCTCGGATTTGAAGCTAAGCCTTCTACTTCGCATGATTTGAAGCTAAATCATGTGTTTCGCTCGGATTTGAAGCTAAGCCTTCTACTTCGCATGATTTGAAGCTAAATCATGTGTTTCCCTTGGATTGGAAGCTAACTCGTTTGGTTCGCATGCTGTTGAAGCTGAATCATGTTTATCACAAGTATCTGAATCTATACCATTTGTTTCGCTTAGATTTGAAGCTAAGCCTTCTACATCGCACTGATTTGAATCTAAATCATGTGTTTCGCTTTAAGTTGAAGATAACTCGTTCGTTCGTCTGCGTTTGAAGTTATTTCATTTATATCGCAAGTATTTGAATCTAAATCATGTGTTTCGCTCGGATTTGAAACTAACCCTTATACTTCGCATTGATTTGAAGCTCAATCATTCGTTTCGCTTGGAATTGAAACTAAGCGTTCTACTTCGCATTGATTTGAAGCTAAATCATGTGTTCCGCATGGATTTGAAGCTGACTCGTTTGTTTCGCATGGATTTGAAGCTAAGCCTTTAACTTCGCATTGATTTGAAGCTAAATCATGTGTTTCGCATGAATTTGAAGCTAACTGTTTGTTCCGCCTGCATTTGAAGCTATATCACTTATATCGCAAGTATTTGAAGCTAAATCATTTGTTTCGCATGGATTTGACGCTAAGCCTTTAACTTCGCATTGATTTGAAGCTAAATCATGTGTTTCGCATGAATTAGAAGATATCTCGTTCGTTTGTCTGCATTTGAAGCTATTTCATTTATATCGCAAGTATTTGAATCTTAATCATTTGTTTCGCTCGGATTTGAAGCTAAGCCTTCTACTTCGCATGATTTGAAGCTAAATCATGTTTATCACAAGTATCTGAATCTATACCATTTGTTTCGCTTTGATTTGAAGCTAAACCATTTGTTACGCATGCATATTAAGCTAAACCATGTGTTTTGTATGAATTTGTAGCTACATCGTGTGTTTCGCATGGATTTGGAGCTAACTCGATGTTTTCCCCTGTAGTTGAAGCTATATCACTTATGTCGCAATTATCTGAAGGTAAATCACTTGTTTCTCATGTATTTGAAGATAGTCCTACTACTTCGCATGGATTTGAAGCTAACTCGTATGTTTCGCATGCAGTTGAAGCTAAATCACGCATATCACAAGTATTTGAAGCTAAGTCTTCTACTTCGCATGATTTGAAGCTAAATCATGTGTTTCTCTTGGATTGGAAGCTAACTCGTTTGTTTCGCATGCAGTTGAAGCTAAATCATGTTTATCACAAGTATCTGAATCTAAACCATTTGTTTCGCTTGGATTTGAAGCTGAGCCTTCTACGTCGAACTGATTTGCAGCTAAATCGTGTGTTTTGCATGAATTTGAAGATAACTCATTCGTTCGTCTGCATTTGAATTTATTTCATTTATATCGCAAGTATTTGAATCTAAATCATGTGTTTCGCACGGATTTGAAGCTAAGCCTTCTACTTCGCATGATTTGAAGCTAAATCATAAGTTCCGCATGGATTTGAAGCTAACTCGTTTGTTTCCCATGCAGTTGAAACTAAATCATGTACATCACAAGTATTTGAAGCTAAACCATTTGTTTCGCATGGATTTGAAGCTATGCCGTCTACTTCGCATTGATTTGAAGCTGTATCATGTGTTTCGCTTGGATTTGAATCTAACTCGTTTGTTTCGCATGCAGTTGAAACTAAATCATGTATATCACAAGTATTTGAAGCTAAACCATTTGTTTCGAATGAATTTGAAGCCAAGCCTTCTACTTCGCATTTATTTGAAGCAAAATAATGTGTTCCGCGTGGATTTCAATATAACTCGTTTGTTTCGCATGCAGTTGAAGCTAAATCATGTATATCACAAGGTAGAGTTCAAGTCTCACTTTGTGCCGGTCAGAAAGATGCCGAGGACTCCACCACCCACCGAACGGCGACGTTCGTTGTCACTGACGGACATGGCGTCCCAGACGCAGGTGCAGGAAGACTTTGAGGTTGCTTTTCACTCGGAAAGTGAGATGCGACCGACTTCTGAAGCGGCACATACGCAGAAAAGAAAGAGGCTGGACAGCATGTCTGATCTCAGCGAGGACGACACAGCTGTAGTTGAAACTGATCTGTTGGCTGACGTCACTATCCAATTGAGGAAACTTATAGCCTGCACCGAGGCGGTACAGGCGTTTCGTAGGTCACAGGACAGCGTAAACCCCAACTTATCACTACTGGTGAGCTCGTTGGCCAAGGAAACGAACTCTTTAAAAGGATCACGAAGGAGGTCCTTACCAAAGGAAGACTTGAGACACGCGAGGAGGTCGGTAATGCGAGCCGCGCCTCTTTAATCGACGATGGCTCCACTCGTCCTCCTCTCCCCTAAGCATATAGGACTATGGGTACGCAAACCGCAGACCCGGAAGCGGTGGATCGTGTGGAGGTCGCAAGATGGGCGCGAAAGGAACTCAACTTTGATGAGCTCCACGAGCTCATTCGATTCCTTTGCTCACTCAAAAGTTGATGATAACGCAAGACCGATGAAAGTCACGATTGACATCGCCTGCTTCACACCGGCGGATCTACGTACCACAGATGGAACTACGCGCAGAATCCTTCAGAAGATGGCATGTCTCTACAATATCCTTGTCCAGGAGGCCCGCAAGGGAGAGGTCGCCCACTTCCAGACCACTACCTCTATTCCAAGCAAAAGCGGCGGTATGACAAGGAAATCCAGGACCCACTTCTTTCTTATCCATAAGGATAATGAGAAGGACACTATCGACTTACACGTGGTATACGAGTGCCTCAGGAAAATGGCGCACCTAAGTACGGATACTTCGGCTGGAAAAGTAATCACGTTGATTTGCCCTGACGAAGTAAGTATATATATTAGCAGGAAACTTGTTGAATTGATCTTCTCACAGAGCAACTTGATGATCCACCTCCGCTCAAGTAAGGGAGGGGGACCAGACATAAAAATGATCAAAAGCTCTGACGGCTCTGGTAAGCCCGCGACGGAAACCATTACCATATCCAGTAACGGACAAACATACGCTGACATGCTGCGTTCTGTTAAAAAGAACGTCGACGTTCACCGAGAGGGGATTGACATCGCTTACGTCAAAGCGAACCTGAAAGGAGACCTAGTTATCTCTGTCAAGGGTGACCGAGGGAAGGTAACAGGACTCTCTGCACTAATTAATAAAAAGATTGTCGGAGTTAAAGCGAAAATATCAACCCGCAATACAAAAACTCTCCACCTTAAGGGTTTAGACGGGGATGTTACGACCGAGGACATATCGAGTACACTATACAAGATGCTGGGCTCGACCTTGGATCCTCAGGAAGTTCAGGTGAAAGCCCTTCGTCCTGGGTACGCGGGTAGCCAAAATGCTACCGTCATCACTTCCACTGAAAACGCGGAAAGGCTCCTAAAGGTGAAACGCTTCAGGGTTGGATGGGGCCTCTGCCGTGTGGTTGAACGGATAGAGGTCACCCAATGTTACAGGTGCCGCGAATACGGTCATCGCAGCTCAACATGTAAAAATGCGGACAGGTCTAAGAGCTGCCGCAGGTGCGGTGACCTTGGACACATGGAGAAATCCTGCACTAATGCGGAAAAATGCCTTAATTGCAGTATGCAGGGCCACAGGGACGGGAGTCTCAAGTGCCCTGCATACTGCAAGGCACTCAACGAAGCCCGCGAGAAACGCAACAATGACAAAGGGGTTAAAGCCAAACCACCAACTGACGGCTCCATGAACGACGCAAAAAAACCGAAGACGAATAAAGTGACGAACTCGGGCAGGACACCGAAACTACCTAAGGGAGGTAAATTTAGTACCGACTCAAGCTCACCTATAGTGAGCCTTGATTGTAAAGACGCATCGACAGCCCTGAGAGAGGTCGATGCTGATAAACAGACGACTAACCCCACTCCAAGGGCAAACAAGGATAAGGACGCAAGGGTGACGCTGGTCCCCAGAAGTGCCTCTGATATATTTAGCGAGGATTCCTCCAGGGTACTCTTACCCTCCGGAGGCGAGACGCTAATACAAGCACCCGAAAAGGGCTACGACGATAAGGGCTAACTCCTTTGTCCATTACTCTTGGACCCTTCATTATTGTTAACAAGTTCACTGTTCACATGCAAGGGAAACATAATAAGAAGGCGTCTAAGAACACTCGCCTAAACTTATTACAAATCAAACTGCACAATTGTAGATTAGCGCACGACCTGCTCCAACAAAATGCAATCGACCTTGTCATTGACGTGGTTTTGATTTCTGAACCATGGCGGATACTAGACCATTGGTTCGGGACCAGGGATGGCAGAGCGGCCATATGGGTCACTGCTAGGGCGACTGAGAGGTTTTCGTCTATCCAGCGTCTGGTCAGCATAGACGGATGCGTGGTAATACAGCTCAACGATATAACAGTTGTTAGCTGCTACTACACGCCGAACATGCGATTGGACACTTTTATGACGCACTTGCATCACCTTGAACATCTGATAGGCACCCTGGATCGCGAACACCTGATCGTGGCAGGTGACTTCAATTCAAAATCACCAGATTGGGGGTCGGCCAAGTCGGATGAACGGGGCACTGCCACCCACGAAATGGCAAACCGTGTCCGGATTTGCCCGGTGGTCAGTGAAGGGAAGTTAACGTTTGAGAGGAATGGTCACCACTCTCTGATCGACATCATGTTCTGCGGCTACGCCATGCTTCGGAAGCTGGTGTGATTTGAAGCTAACTCGTTTGTTTCGCATGCAGTTGAAGCTATATCACTTATATTCGCAAGTATTTGAAGCCAAATCATTCTTTTCGCATGGATTTGAAGCCAAGCCTTCTACTACGCATTGATTTGAAATTAAATCATGTGTTACGCTTGGATATGAAGCTAACTCGTTGGTTTCTCATGCAGTTGAAGCTAAATCATGTATATCACAAGTATTTGAAGCTAAACCATTCGATTCGCATTGATTTGAAGCTATGACTTCTACTTCGAATTGATTTGTAGCTGAACCATGTGTTTCGCTTGTATTTGAAGCTAACTCGTTGGTTTCGCATGCAGCTGAATCTATATCATGTATATCATAAGTATTTGAAGTTAAACCTTTTTTTTCGCATGGATTCGAAGCTAAGCCTTCTACTTCGCATTGATTTGAAGCTAAATCATTTGTTTCGCATACATATGATGCTAACTCGTTTGATTCGCCTGCATTTGTAGCTATATCACTTATATAGCAAGAATATGAAGCTAAATAATATGTGTCGCATGGATTTGATGCTAAGCCTTCTACTTCCCATTGATTTGAAGCTAAATCATGTGTTTCGCATGGATTTGAAGCTAACTCGTTAATTTGACATGAGGTTGAAGCTAAATCATGTATATCATAAGTATTTGAAGCTAAAACATTTGATTCGCATGGATTCGAAAATCACCCTTCTGCTTCGCATTGATTTGAAGCTAAATCATGTGTTTCGCATGGATTTGAAGCTAAATCATGTGTTTCGCATGGATTTGAAGCTAACACGTTTGTTTCGCCTGCATTTGAAGAAAAATCATGTATATCACAAGTATTTAAAGCTAAACCGTTTGTTTCGCATGGATTCGAAGATAAGCCTTCTACTTCGCAATGAATTGAAGCTAAATCATGTGTTTCGCATGGATTTGAAGCTAACACGTTTGTTTCGTATGCTGTTGAAGCTAAATCATGTATATCAAAAGTATTTGAAGCTAAACAATCTGTTTCGTGTGGATTCGGAGATCAGCCTTCTACATCGCATTGATTTGAAACTAAATCATGTGATTCGCTTGGATTTGAAGCTAACTTGTTTCGTATGCAGTTGAAGCTAAATCATGTATATCACAGGTATTTGAAGCTATACACTTAGTTTCGCATGGATTCGAAGATAAGCCTTCTACTTCGCATTGAGTAGAAGCTAAATCATGTGTTTGGAATGGATTTGAAGATAACTCGTTTGTTCCACATGCAGTTGAAGCTAAATAATGTATATCACAAGTATTAGAAGCTAAACCTTTTGTTTCGCATGGATTTGAAGCTAAGCATTCTTCGTCGCATTGATTTGTAGCTGAATCATGTGTTCCGCTTGTATTTGAAGCTAAACCTTCTACCTCGCATTGATATGAAGCTAAATCATGTGTTTCGCTTCGATTTGATGCTAACAAGTTTGTTTCGCATGCAGTTGAAGCTAAATCATGTATATCACAAGCATATGTATCTAAACCATGTGTTTCGCATGAATTTGAAGCTAAAGCACGTGTTTCGCATGATTTTAAATCTAAATCATGTGTTTCGATTGGATTAGAAGCTACCTCGTTTGTTTCGCCTGCATTTCAAATTATTTCATCCATATCGCAAGTATTTGAAGGTAAGTCATATATTTTGCATGGATTTGAAGCTAGCATTCTACTTCGCATGGATTTGATGATAAATCATGTGTTTCGCTTGGATTTGAAGCTAACTCGTTTGTTTCGCATGTAGTTGAAGTTGAATCATGTATATCACAAGTATTCGAAGCTGAATCATTTGTTTCTCATGTATTTGAAGCTAAGCCACCTACTTCGCATTGATTAGAAGCTAAATCATCTGTTTCGCATGGATTTGAAGCTAACTCGTTTGTTTCTCCTGCATTTGAAGCTATAACACTTATATTCGCAAGTATTTGAAGCTAAACCGTACGTTTCGCATGGATTTGAATCTAAGTCTTCTACTTCGCTTTGATTTGAAGCTCTTTCATGTGATTCGCATGGATTTGAAGCTAACACACTTGTTTCACCTGCATTTGAAGCTATATAACTTATATTCGCAAGTATTTGAAGCTAAACCATTCGTTTCGCATGGATTTGCAGCTAAGCATTCTACTTCGTATGAATTTGAAGCTAAGTCATATGTTTTGCATGGATTTGAACATTACTCGTTTGTTTTGCTTGCAGTTGAAGCTATATCACTTATATTCGAAAGTATTTGAAGCCAATTCATACTTTTCGCATTGACTTGATGCTAAGGCTTCTAGTTCGTATTGATTTGTAGCCAAAACATTCGTTTCGAAAGCATGTGAAGCTAATCCAACTACTTGCATTGATTTGAAGCTGAATCATGTGTTTCGCACGGATTTGAAGTTAACTCGATTGTTTCGCACGCAGTTGACGCTAAATCATATATATGACAAATATTTGAAGCTAGAACATTTGATTCGCATGGATTCAAAGCGAAGCCTTCTACTTCGCATTGATTTGAAGCTAAATCATGTGTTTCGTATGGATTTGAAGCTAACTCGTTTGTTTCGCATGCATTTGAAGCTATATCACATACATCGCAATTATTTGAAGCTCATTCATTCGTTTCGCATGGATTTGAAGCTATGCCTTTAACTTCGCACTGATTTGAAGCTAAATCATGTGTTTCGCTTTAATTTGAATATAACTCATTCGTTCGTCTGCATTTGAAGTTATTTCATTTATATCGCAAGTATTTGAATCTAAATCATGTGTTTCGCTCGGATTTCAAACTAACCCTTCTACTTCGCATTGATTTGAAGCTAAATCATGTGTTTCGCTTGGATTTGAAACTAAGCCTTCTACTACGCATTGATTTGAAGCTAAATCATATGTTTCGCATGGATGTGATGCTAACTCGATTGTTTCGCCTGCATTCGAAGCTATATCACATATATTGACAAGTATTTGAAGCTCAATCATTCGTTTCGCTAGGAATTGAAACTAAGCATTCTACTTCGCATTGATTTGAAGCTAAATCATGTGTTCCGCATGGATTTGAAGATGACTCGTTTGTTTCGCATGGATTTGAAGCTAAGCCTTTAACTTCGCATTGATTTGAAGCTAAATCATGTGTTTGGCATGGATTTGAATCTAACTCGTTTATTTCGCATGCAGTTGAAGCTAAATCATGTATATCACAAGTATTTGAAGCTAAACCATTTGTTTTGCATGGATTCGAAGATAAGCCTTCTACTTCGCATTGATTTGAAGCAAAATCATGTGTTTCCCTTGGATTTGAAGCTAACTCGTACGTTTCGCATGCAGTTGAAGCTAAATCATGTTTATCACGAGTATCTGAATCTATACCATTTGTTTCGCTTGGATTTGAAGCTAAGCCTTCTACGTCTCACTGATTTGAAGCTAAATCATATGTTTCGCATTAATTTGAAGATAACTCGTTCGTTCGTCTGCATTTGAAGTTATTTCATTTATATCGCAAGTATTTTAATCTAAATCATGTGTTTCGCTCGGATTTGAATCTATGCCTACTACTTCGCATGGATTTGAAGCTAAACCTTCTACATCACATTGATTTGAAGCTAAACCAAGTGTTTCGCTTGGATTTGAAGCTGACTCGTCTGTTTCGCATGCAGTTGAAGTTAAATCATGTTTATCACAATTATCTGAATCTATACCATTTGTTTCGTTTGGATTTGAATCTAAGCCTTCTACGTCGCACTGATTTGAAGCTAAATCATGTGTTTCCATTGGATTGGAAGCTAACTCGGTTTGTCTCGCATGCAGTTGAAGCTAAATCATGTTTATCACGAGTATCTGAATCTATTCCATTTGTTTCGCTTGGATTTGAAGCTAAGCCTTCTACTTCGCATGATTTGAAGCTAAATCATATGTTCCGCATGGATTTGAAGCTGACTCGTTTGTTTCGCACGGATTTGAGGCTAAGCCTTCTACTTCGCATGATTTGAAGCTAAATCATAAGTTCCGCATGGATTTGAAGCTAACTCGTTTGTTTCGCCTGCATTTGAAGCTATTTCATTTAAACCGCAAGTATTTGAAGGTAACTCATTTATTTCCCATGCACTTAAGGCTATCTCGTTTTTTTCGCCTGCATTTGAAGCTATATCACTTATATTCGCATTTATTTGAAGATAAATCATTGGTCTCGCATGGATTTGAAGCTAAGCCTTCTACTTCGCCTTCATTTGAAGCTAAATCATGTGTTTCGCATGAATTTGAATCTAACTGTTTGCTTCGCCTGCATTTGAAGCAGTATCACTTATATCGCAAGTATTTGCTTCTAAATAATGCGTTTCGTTCGGATTTGAAGATAAACCTTCTACTTCGCATGATTTGAAGCTAAATCAAGTTTAACACAATTATCTGAATCTATACCATGTGTTACGCATGAATTTGAAGCCAACTGTTTGTTCCGCTGCATTTGAAGCTATATCACTTATATCGCAAGTATTTGAAGCTAAATCATTTGTTTCGCATGGATTTGAAGCTAAGCCTTTAACCTCGCATTGATTTGAAGCTAAATCATGTGTTTCGCATGAATTTGAAGATATCTCGTTCGTTTGGTCTGCATTTGAAGCTATTTCATTTATATCGCAAGTATTTGAATCTAAATCATGTGTTTCGCTCGGATTTGAAGCTAAGCCTTCTACTTCGCTTGGATTTGAAGCTAAGCCTTCTACTTCACATTGATTTGAGGCTAAATCATGTGTTTCGCTTGGATTTGAAGCTAACTCGTTTTTTTCGCATGCAGTTGAAGCTAAATCATGTATATCACAAGTATTTGAAACAAAACCATTTGATTCGCACGGATTTGAAGCTAAGCCTTCTACGTCGAACTCATTTGAAGCTAAATCATGTGTTTCGCTTTAATTTCAAGATAACTCGTTCGTTCGTCTGCGTTTGAAGTTATTTCATTTATATCGCAAGTATTTGAATCTAAATCATGTGGTTCGCTCGGATTTGAAACTAACCCTTCTACTTCGCATTGATTTGAAGCTAAATCATGTGTTTCGCTTGGATTTGAAACTAAGCCTTCTACTTCGCATTGATTTGAAGCTAAATCATGTGTTTCGCATTAATTTGAAGCTAACTGTTTGTTCAGGCTGCATTTGAAGCAATACTTATATCGCAAGTATTTGAAGCTAAATCATTTGTTTCGCATGGATTTGAAGCTGACTCGTTTGTTTCGCATGGATTTGAAGCTAAGCCTTTAACTTCGCATTGATTTGAAGCTAAATCATGTCTTTCGCATGAATTTGAAGCTAACTGTTTGTTCCGCCTGCATTTGAAGCTATATCACTTATATCGCATGTATTTGAAGCTAAATCATTTGTTTCGCATGGATTTGACGCTAAGCCTTTAACTTCGCAGTGATTTGAAGCTAAATCATGTGTTTCGCGTGTATTTGAAGCTAACTCGTTGGTTTCGCATGCAGTTGAAGCTAAATCATGTATATCACAAGTATTTGAAACTAAAGCACTTATTTCGCATGGATTCGAAGATACGCCTTCTACTTCGCATAGATTTGATGCTAAATCATGTGTTTCGCATGGATTTGAAGCTAAACCTTCTACATCACATTGATTTGAAGCTAAACCAAGTGTTTCGCTTGGATTTGAAGCTGACTCGTCTGTTTCGCATGCAGTTGAAGTTAAATCATGTTTATCACAATTATCTGAATCTATACCATTTGTTTCGCTTGGATTTGAATCTAAGCCTTCTACGTCGCACTGATTTGAAGCTAAATCATGTGTTTCCATTGGATTGGAAACTAACTCGTTTGTTTCGCATGCTGTTGAATCTAAATCATGTACATCACAATTATTTGAAGCTGAACCATTTGTTTCGCATGGATTCGAATATAAGACTTCTACTTCGCATTGATTGGAAGCTAAATCATGTGTTTCGCATGGATTTGAAGCTAACTCGTTTGTTTCGCATGCATTTATAGCTAAATCATGTATATCACAGGTATTTGAAGCTAAACCATTTGTTTCGCATGGATTCGAACATAAACCTTCTACTTCGCGTTGATTGGAAGCTAAATCATGTGTTGCGCATGGAGTTGAAGCTAACTCGTTTGTTTCGCATGCTGTTGAATCTAAATCATGTACATCACAAGAATTTGAAGCTGAACCATTTGGTGCGCATGGATTTGAAGCTAAGCCTTCTACTTCGCATTGATTTGAAGATAAATCATGTGTTTCGCTTGGATTTGAAGCTAACTCGTTTGTTTCGCATGCAGTTGGACCTAAATCATGTATATCACAAATATTTGAAGCTAAACATGTGTTTCGCCTGGATTCGAAGATAAGCCTTCTGCTTCGCGTTGATTAGAAGCTAAGTTATGTGTTTCGCTTGGATTTGAAGATAAGCTTTCTGCTTCGCGTTGATTAGAAGCTAAGTTATGTGTTTCGCTTGGATTTGAAGCTAACTCGATTGTATCAACTGCATTTGAAGCTAAATCATGTATATCACAATTATTTGAAGCTGAACCATTTGTTTCGCATGGATTCGAACATAAGCCTTCTACTTCGCATTGATTTGAAGCAAAATCATGTGTTTCCCTTGGATTTGAAGCTAACTCGTACGTTTCGCATGCAGTTGAAGCTAAATCATGTTTATCACAAGTATCTGAATCTAAACCATTTGTTTCGCTTGGATTTGAAGCTGAGCCTTCTACGTCGAACTGATTTGAAGCTAAATCGTGTGTTTTGCATGAATTTGAAGATAACTCGTTCGTCCGTCTGCATTTGAATTTATTTCATTTATATCGCAAATATTTGAATCTAAATCATGTGTTTGGCTCGGATTTGAAGCTAAGCCTTCTACTTCGCATGATTTGCAGCTAAATCATGTTTATCACAAGTATCTGAATCTCAAGCATTTGTTGCGCTTGGATTTGAAGCTAAACCTTCTACATCACATTGATTTGAAGCTAAACCAAGTGTTTCGCTTGGATTTGAAGCTGACTCGTCTGTTTCGCATGCAGTTGAATCTACATCATGTTTATCACAATTATCTGAATCTATACCATTTGTTTCGTTTGGATTTGAAGCTAAGCCTTCTACATCGCACTGATTTGAAGCTAAATCATGTGTTTCGCTTCAATTTGAAGATAACTCGTTCGTTCGTCTGCATTAGAAGTTATTTCATTTATATCGCAAGTATTTGAAGGTAAATCATTTGTTTCGCATGGATTTGACGCTAAGCCTTTAACTTCGCATTGATTTGAAGCTAAATCATGTGTTTCGCGTGTATTTGAAGCTAACTCGTTGGTTTCGCATGCAGTTGAAGCTAAATCATGTATATCACAAGTATTTGAAACTAAAGCACTTGTTTCGCATGGATTCGAAGATACGCCTTCTACTTCGCATAGATTTGATGCTAAATCATGTGTTTCGCATGGATTTGAGGCTAAACCTTCTACATCACATTGATTTGAAGTTAAACCAAGTGTTTCGCTTGGATTTGAAGCTGACTCGTCTGTTTCGCATGCAGTTGAAGTTAAATCATGTTTATCACAATTATCTGAATCTATACCATTTGTTTCGCTTGGATTTGAATCTAAGCCTTCTACGTCGCACTGATTTGAAGCTAAATCATGTGTTTCCATTGGATTGGAAGCTAACTCGGTTGTCTCGCATGCAGTTGAAGCTAAATCATGTTTATCACGAGTATCTGAATCTATACCATTTGTTTCGCTTGAATTTGAAGCTAAGCCTTCTACTTCGCATGATTTGAAGCTAAATCATATGTTCCGCATGGATTTGAAGCTGACTCGTTTGTTTCGCATGGATTTGAAGCTAAGCCTTTAACTTCGCATTGATTTGAAGCTAAATCATGTGTTTCGCATGAATTTGAATCTAACTGTTTGTTCCGCCTGCATTTGAAGCTATATCACTTATATCGCAAGTATTTGAAGCTAAATCATTTGTTTCGCATTGATTTGAAGCCAAGCCTTTAACTTCGCATTGATTTGAAGCTAAATCATGTGTTTCGCATGAATTAGAAGATATCTCGTTCGTTTGGTCTGCATTTGAAGCTATTTCATTTATATCGCAAGTACTTGAATCTTTATCATGTGTTTCGCTCGGATTTGAAGCTAAGCCTTCTACTTCGCATGATTTGAAGCTAAATCATGTGTTTCCCTTGGATTGGAAGCTAACTCGTTTGTTTCGCATGCAGTTGAAGCTAAATCATGTTTATCACAAGTATCTGAATCTATACCATTTGTTTTGCTTGGATTTGAAGCTAAGCCTTCTACCTCGCATTGATTTGAAGCTAAAACATGTGTTTCGCATTAATTTGATGATAACTCGTTCGTTCGTCTGCATTTGAAGTTATTTCATTTATATCGCAAGTATTTTAATCTAAATCATGTGTTTCGCTCGGATTTGAATCTAAGCCTACTACTTCGCATGATTTGAAGCTAAATCATATGTTCCGCATGGATTTGAAGCTGACTCGTTTGTTTCGCAAGGATTTGAAGCTAAGCCTTTAACTGCGCATTGATTTGAAGCTAAATCATGTGAAGCTTAATCACGTATATCATAAGTATTTGGAGCTAAACTATTTGTTTCGCATGGTTTCGAATATAAGCCTTCTACTTCGCGTTGATTGGAAGCTAAATCATGTGTTGCGCATGGAGTTGAAGCTAACTCGTTTGTTTCGCATGCTGTTGAATCTAAATCATGTACATCACAATTATTTGAAGCTGAACCATTTGTTTCGCATGGATTCGAATATAAGACTTCTACTTCGCATTGATTGGAAGCTAAATCATGTGTTTCGCATGGATTTGAAGCTAACTCGTTTGTTTCGCATGCATTTATAGCTAAATCATGTATATCACAGGTATTTGAAGCTAAACCATTTGTTTCGCATGGATTCGAACATAAGCCTTCTACTTCGCATTGATTTGAAGCTAAATCATGTGTTTCGCATGGATTTGAAGCTAACTCGTTTGTATCGCATGCAGTTGAAGCTAAATAATGTATATCACAAGTATTTGAAGCTAAACCATTTGATTCGTATGGATTTGATGCTATGCCATCTACATCGCCTTTATTTGAAACTGAATCATGTGTTTCTCTTGAATTTGTAACTAACACGTTCGTTTCACATGCAGTTGAAGCTAAATCATGTATATCACAAGTATTTGATGCTGAACCATTTGTTTCGCATGAATATTAGGCTAAAAACATGTGTTTGGAATCAATTTGAAGCTAAATCATGTGTTTCGCATAGATGTGAAGCTAACTCGTATGTTACGCATGCAGTTGAAGCTGAATTATGTATATCCCAAGTATTTGATGATCAACCATTTTATTCGCATAGATTTGAAGATAAGCCTTACACTTCGCATTGATTTTAATCTAAATCATCTGTTTCGCATGGATTTAAAGCTATCTCGTTTGTTTCGCATGCAGTTGAAAATAAATCATGTATATCACAGGTATTTGAAGCTAAACCATTTGTTTCGCATGGATTCGTAGATAAGCCTTCTACATCGCATTGAAGCTAAATCATGTGTTGCGCATGGAGTTGAAGCTAACTCGTTTGTTTCGCATGCTGCTGAATCTAAATCATGTATATCACAAGAATTTGAAGCTAAACCATTTGATTCGCATGGATTTGAAGCTAAGCCTTCGACTTCCCATTCATTTGAAGCTAAATCATATGTTTCGCATGGATTTGAAGCTAACTTGTTTGTTCCGCCAGCATTTGAAGCTATATCACTTATATTGCAAGTATTTGAAGCTATATCACTTATATCTCAAGTATTTGAAGCTAAATCATGTGTTTCGCATGAATTTGAAGATAACTCGTTCGTTCGTCTGCATTTGAAGTTATTTCATTTATATCGCAAGTATTTGAATCTAAATCATGTGTTTCGCACGGATTTGAAGCTAAGCCTTCTACTTCGCATGATTTGAAGCTAAATCATAAGTTCCGCATGGATTTGAAGCTAACTCGTTTGCTTCGCCTGCATTTGAAGCTATATCACTTATATTCGCATTTATTTGAAGGTAAATCATTGGTCTCGCATGGATTTGAAGCTAAGCCTTTAACTTCGCATTGATTTGAAGCTAAATCATGTGTTTCGCATGAATTTGAAGATAACTCGTTCGTTTGGTATGCATTTGAAGCTATTTCATTTATATCGCAACTATGTGAATCTAAATCATGTGTTTCGCTCGGATTTGAAGATAAACCTTCTACTTTGCATGATTTGAAGCTAAATCATGTTTATCACAATTATCTGAATCTATACCATTTGTTTCGCTTGGATTTGAAGCTAAGCCTTCTACGTCTCACTGATTTGAAGCTAAATCATGTGTTTCGCTTAGATTCGAAACTAAGCCTTCTACTTCGCTTTAATTTGAAGCTAAATCATGTGTTTCGCATGGATGTGATGCTAACTCGATTGTTTCGCCAGCATTCGAAGCTATATCACATATATTGACAAGTATTTGAAGCGCAATCATTCGTTTCGCTTGGAATTGAAACTAAGCATTCTACTTCGCATTGATTTGAAGCTAAATCATGTGTTTCGCATGGATTTGAAGCTAACTCGTTTTTTTCGCATACAGTTTTAACTGATTCATGTATATCACAAGTATTTGAAGCTAAAATTTTGGTTCCCACGGATTTGAAGCTAAGCCTTCTACTTCGCATTGTTTTGAGGCTAAATCATGTGTTTCGCTTGGATTTGAAGCTAACTCGTTTTTTTCGCATGCAGTTGAAGCTAAATCATGTATATCACAAGTATTTGAAACAAAACCATTTGATTCGCACGGATTTGAAGCTAAGCCTTCTACGTCGAACTGATTTGAAGCTAAATCATGTGTTTTGCATGAATTTGAAGATAACTCGTTCGTTCGTCTGCATTTGAATTTATTTCATTTATATCGCAAGTATTTGAATCTAAATCATGTGTTTCGCTCGGATTTGAAGCTAAGCCTTCTACTTCGCATGATGTGAAGCAAAAGCATGTGTTTCTCTTGGATTGGAAGCTAACTCGTTTGTTTCGCATGCTGTTGAAGCTAAATCATGTTTATCACAAGTATCTGAATCTATACCATTTGTTTCGCTTGGATTTGAAGCTAAGCCTTCTACCTCGCACTGATTTGAAGCTAAAACATGTGTTTCGCATTAATTTGATGATAACTCGTTCGTTCGTCTGCATTTGAAGTTATTTCATTTATATCGCAAGTATTTTAATCTAAATCATGTGTTTCGCTCGGATTTGAATCTAAGCCTACTACTTCGCATGGATTTGAAGCTAAACCTTCTACATCACAATGATTTGAAGCTAAACCAAGTGTTTCGCATGGAGTTGAAGCTAACTCGTTTGTTTCGCATGCTGTTGAATCTAAATCATGTACATCACAATTATTTGAAGCTGAACCATTTGTTTCGCATGGATTCGAATATAAGACTTCTACTTCGCATTGATTGGAAGCTAAATCATGTGTTTCGCATGGATTTGAAGCTAACTCGTTTGTTTCGCATGCATTTATAGCTAAATCATGTATATCACAGGTATTTGAAGCTAAACCATTTGTTTCGCATGGATTCGAACATAAACCTTCTACTTCGCATTGATTTGAAGCAAAATCATGTGTTGCGCATGGAGTTGAAGCTAACTCGTTTGTTTCGCATGCTGTTGAATCTAAATCATGTATATCACAAGAATTTGAAGCTAAACCATTTGTTTCGCTTGGATTTGAAGCTAGGCCTTCTACATCGCACTGATTTGAAGCTAAATCATGTGTTTCGCTTCAAGTTGAAGATAACTCGTTCGTTCGTCTGCATTTGAAGTTTTTTCATTTATATCACAAGTATTTGAATCTAAATCATGTGTTTCGCTCGGATTTGAAGCTAACTCATTTTTTTCGCCTGCATTTGAAGCAATATCACTTATATCGCAAGCACTTGAAGCTAAATCATTCGTTTTGCATGGATTTGAAGCTAAACCTTCTACGTCACATTGATTTGAAGCTAAACCAAGTGTTTCGCTTGCATTTGAAGCTGACTCGTCCGTTTCGCATGCAGTTGAAGCTAAATCATGTTTATCACAATTATCTGAATCTATACCATTTGTTTCGCTTGGATTTGAAGCTAGGCCGTCTACGTCGCACTGATTTGAAGCTAAATCATGTGTTTCCATTGGATTGGAAGCTAACTCGGTTGTCTCGCATGCAGTTGGAGCTAAATCATGTATATCACAAGTATTTGAAGCTAAACCATTTGTTACGCATGGATTTGAAGATAAGTCTTCTACTTCGCATTGGTTTGAAGCCAAATCATGTGTTTCGCATGGATTTGAAGCTAACCCGGGTGTTTCGCACGTAGTTGAAGCTAAATCATGTATATAACAAGTGTTTGAAGCTAAATCATTTGCTTCGCATGAATATTAAGCTAAATCATGTGTTTCGCATGGATTTGAAACTAACTCGTTTGTTTCGCCTGCATTTGTAGCCAAATCATGTAAATCACAAGTAGTGGAAGCTAAACAATTTGTTTCGCATGGATTCGAAGATAAGCCTTCTACTTCGCATTGATTTAAAGCTAAATCATGTTTTTCGCATGGATTTGAAGATAACTCGTATGTTTCGCGTGCAGTTGAAGCTAAATCATGTATATCACATGTATTTGAAGCAAAACCGTCCTTTTCGCTTGGTTTCGAAGCTAAGCCTTCTACTTCGGCATGAATTAGTAGCTAAATCATGTGTTTCGCATGGATTTGAAGCTATCTCGTTTGTGTCGCATGAATTAGTAGCTAAATCATGTGTTTCGCATGGATTTGGAAGCTATCTCGTTTGTGTCGCATGCAGTAGAAGCTAAATCATGTATTTAACACGTATTTGAACCCAAACCATTTGTTTCGCATGGATTTGAAGCTAAGGCTTCTACTTCGCATTGATTTGAAGCTAAATCATGTGTTTCGCATGGATTTGAAGCTGACTCGTTTGTTTCACATGCAGTTGAAGCTAAATCAATTATATCATATGTATTTCAAGCTGAACCATATGTTTCGCATGAATATTAAGCTAAATCATGTGTTTCGAATGAATTTGAAGCTAAATCATCTGTTTCGCATGTATTTGAAGCTAACTCGATTGTATCGCCTGCATTTGAAGCTAAATCATGTATATCACAAGTATTTGATTCTAAACGATTTATTTTGCATGAATTCGAAGATAGGCCTTCTACTTCGCATTGATTTGAAGCTAAATCATGTTTTTCGCATGGATTTGAAGCTGACTCGTTTGTTTCACATGCAGTTGAAGCTAAATCAATTACATCATATGTATTTCAAGCTGAACCATATGTTTCGCATGAATATTAAGCTAAATCATGTGTTTCGAATGAATTTGAAGCTAAATCATCTGTTTCGCATGTATTTGATGCTAACTCGATTGTATCAACTGCATTTGAAGCTAAATCATGTATATCACAATTATTTGGAGCTGAACCATTTGTTTCGCATGAATATTAAACTAAATCATGTGTTTCGAATGAATTTGAAGCTAAATCATCTGTTTCGCTTGTATTCGAAGATAACTCGATTGTATCGACTGCATTTGAAGCTAAATCATGTATATCACAATTATTTCAAGCTGAACCATGTGTTTCGCACGGATTCGAACATAAGCCTTCTACTTCGCATGATTTGAAGCAAAAGCATGTGTTTCCCTTGGATTGGAAGCTAACTCGTTTGTTTCGCATGCAGTTGAAGCTAAATCATGTTTATCACAAGTATCTGAATCTATACCATTTGTTTCGCTTGGATTTGAAGCTAAGCCTTCTACCTCGCACTGATTTGAAGCTAAAACATGTGTTTCGCATTAATTTGATGATAACTCGTTCGTTCGTCTGCATTTGAAGTTATTTCATTTATATCGCAAGTATTTTAATCTAAATCATGTGTTTCGCTCGGATTTGAATCTAAGCCTACTACTTCGCATGGATTTGAAGCTAAACCTTCTACATCACAATGATTTGAAGCTAAACCAAGTGTTTCGCATGGAGTTGAAGCTAACTCGTTTGTTTCGCATGCTGTTGAATCTAAATCATGTACATCACAATTATTTGAAGCTGAACCATTTGTTTCGCATGGATTCGAATATAAGACTTCTACTTCGCATTGATTGGAAGCTAAATCATGTGTTTCGCATGGATTTGAAGCTAACTCGTTTGTTTCGCATGCATTTATAGCTAAATCATGTATATCACAGGTATTTGAAGCTAAACCATTTGTTTCGCATGGATTCGAACATAAACCTTCTACTTCGCATTGATTTGAAGCAAAATCATGTGTTGCGCATGGAGTTGAAGCTAACTCGTTTGTTTCGCATGCTGTTGAATCTAAATCATGTATATCACAAGAATTTGAAGCTAAACCATTTGTTTCGCTTGGATTTGAAGCTAGGCCTTCTACATCGCACTGATTTGAAGCTAAATCATGTGTTTCGCTTCAAGTTGAAGATAACTCGTTCGTTCGTCTGCATTTGAAGTTTTTTCATTTATATCACAAGTATTTGAATCTAAATCATGTGTTTCGCTCGGATTTGAAGCTAACTCATTTTTTTCGCCTGCATTTGAAGCAATATCACTTATATCGCAAGCACTTGAAGCTAAATCATTCGTTTTGCATGGATTTGAAGCTAAACCTTCTACGTCACATTGATTTGAAGCTAAACCAAGTGTTTCGCTTGCATTTGAAGCTGACTCGTCCGTTTCGCATGCAGTTGAAGCTAAATCATGTTTATCACAATTATCTGAATCTATACCATTTGTTTCGCTTGGATTTGAAGCTAGGCCGTCTACGTCGCACTGATTTGAAGCTAAATCATGTGTTTCCATTGGATTGGAAGCTAACTCGGTTGTCTCGCATGCAGTTGGAGCTAAATCATGTATATCACAAGTATTTGAAGCTAAACCATTTGTTACGCATGGATTTGAAGATAAGTCTTCTACTTCGCATTGGTTTGAAGCCAAATCATGTGTTTCGCATGGATTTGAAGCTAACCCGGGTGTTTCGCACGTAGTTGAAGCTAAATCATGTATATAACAAGTGTTTGAAGCTAAATCATTTGCTTCGCATGAATATTAAGCTAAATCATGTGTTTCGCATGGATTTGAAACTAACTCGTTTGTTTCGCCTGCATTTGTAGCCAAATCATGTAAATCACAAGTAGTGGAAGCTAAACAATTTGTTTCGCATGGATTCGAAGATAAGCCTTCTACTTCGCATTGATTTAAAGCTAAATCATGTTTTTCGCATGGATTTGAAGATAACTCGTATGTTTCGCGTGCAGTTGAAGCTAAATCATGTATATCACATGTATTTGAAGCAAAACCGTCCTTTTCGCTTGGTTTCGAAGCTAAGCCTTCTACTTCGCATGAATTAGTAGCTAAATCATGTGTTTCGCATGGATTTGAAGCTATCTCGTTTGTGTCGCATGAATTAGTAGCTAAATCATGTGTTTCGCATGGATTTGAAGCTATCTCGTTTGTGTCGCATGCAGTAGAAGCTAAATCATGTATTTAACACGTATTTGAACCCAAACCATTTGTTTCGCATGGATTTGAAGCTAAGGCTTCTACTTCGCATTGATTTGAAGCTAAATCATGTGTTTCGCATGGATTTGAAGCTGACTCGTTTGTTTCACATGCAGTTGAAGCTAAATCAATTATATCATATGTATTTCAAGCTGAACCATATGTTTCGCATGAATATTAAGCTAAATCATGTGTTTCGAATGAATTTGAAGCTAAATCATCTGTTTCGCATGTATTTGATGCTAACTCGATTGTATCAACTGCATTTGAAGCTAAATCATGTATATCACAATTATTTGGAGCTGAACCATTTGTTTCGCATGAATATTAAACTAAATCATGTGTTTCGAATGAATTTGAAGCTAAATCATCTGTTTCGCTTGTATTCGAAGATAACTCGATTGTATCGACTGCATTTGAAGCTAAATCATGTATATCACAATTATTTCAAGCTGAACCATGTGTTTCGCACGGATTCGAACATAAGCCTTCTACTTCGCATGATTTGAAGCAAAAGCATGTGTTTCCCTTGGATTGGAAGCTAACTCGTTTGTTTCGCATGCAGTTGAAGCTAAATCATGTTTATCACAAGTATCTGAATCTATACCATTTGTTTCGCTTGGATTTGAAGCTAAGCCTTCTACCTCGCACTGATTTGAAGCTAAAACATGTGTTTCGCATTAATTTGATGATAACTCGTTCGTTCGTCTGCATTTGAAGTTATTTCATTTATATCGCAAGTATTTTAATCTAAATCATGTGTTTCGCTCGGATTTGAATCTAAGCCTACTACTTCGCATGGATTTGAAGCTAAACCTTCTACATCACAATGATTTGAAGCTAAACCAAGTGTTTCGCATGGAGTTGAAGCTAACTCGTTTGTTTCGCATGCTGTTGAATCTAAATCATGTACATCACAATTATTTGAAGCTGAACCATTTGTTTCGCATGGATTCGAATATAAGACTTCTACTTCGCATTGATTGGAAGCTAAATCATGTGTTTCGCATGGATTTGAAGCTAACTCGTTTGTTTCGCATGCATTTATAGCTAAATCATGTATATCACAGGTATTTGAAGCTAAACCATTTGTTTCGCATGGATTCGAACATAAACCTTCTACTTCGCATTGATTTGAAGCAAAATCATGTGTTGCGCATGGAGTTGAAGCTAACTCGTTTGTTTCGCATGCTGTTGAATCTAAATCATGTATATCACAAGAATTTGAAGCTAAACCATTTGTTTCGCTTGGATTTGAAGCTAGGCCTTCTACATCGCACTGATTTGAAGCTAAATCATGTGTTTCGCTTCAAGTTGAAGATAACTCGTTCGTTCGTCTGCATTTGAAGTTTTTTCATTTATATCACAAGTATTTGAATCTAAATCATGTGTTTCGCTCGGATTTGAAGCTAACTCATTTTTTTCGCCTGCATTTGAAGCAATATCACTTATATCGCAAGCACTTGAAGCTAAATCATTCGTTTTGCATGGATTTGAAGCTAAACCTTCTACGTCACATTGATTTGAAGCTAAACCAAGTGTTTCGCTTGCATTTGAAGCTGACTCGTCCGTTTCGCATGCAGTTGAAGCTAAATCATGTTTATCACAATTATCTGAATCTATACCATTTGTTTCGCTTGGATTTGAAGCTAGGCCGTCTACGTCGCACTGATTTGAAGCTAAATCATGTGTTTCCATTGGATTGGAAGCTAACTCGGTTGTCTCGCATGCAGTTGGAGCTAAATCATGTATATCACAAGTATTTGAAGCTAAACCATTTGTTACGCATGGATTTGAAGATAAGTCTTCTACTTCGCATTGGTTTGAAGCCAAATCATGTGTTTCGCATGGATTTGAAGCTAACCCGGGTGTTTCGCACGTAGTTGAAGCTAAATCATGTATATAACAAGTGTTTGAAGCTAAATCATTTGCTTCGCATGAATATTAAGCTAAATCATGTGTTTCGCATGGATTTGAAACTAACTCGTTTGTTTCGCCTGCATTTGTAGCCAAATCATGTAAATCACAAGTAGTGGAAGCTAAACAATTTGTTTCGCATGGATTCGAAGATAAGCCTTCTACTTCGCATTGATTTAAAGCTAAATCATGTTTTTCGCATGGATTTGAAGATAACTCGTATGTTTCGCGTGCAGTTGAAGCTAAATCATGTATATCACATGTATTTGAAGCAAAACCGTCCTTTTCGCTTGGTTTCGAAGCTAAGCCTTCTACTTCGCATGAATTAGTAGCTAAATCATGTGTTTCGCATGGATTTGAAGCTATCTCGTTTGTGTCGCATGAATTAGTAGCTAAATCATGTGTTTCGCATGGATTTGAAGCTATCTCGTTTGTGTCGCATGCAGTAGAAGCTAAATCATGTATTTAACACGTATTTGAACCCAAACCATTTGTTTCGCATGGATTTGAAGCTAAGGCTTCTACTTCGCATTGATTTGAAGCTAAATCATGTTTTTCGCATGGATTTGAAGCTGACTCGTTTGTTTCACATGCAGTTGAAGCTAAATCAATTACATCATATGTATTTCAAGCTGAACCATATGTTTCGCATGAATATTAAGCTAAATCATGTGTTTCGAATGAATTTGAAGCTAAATCATCTGTTTCGCATGTATTTGATGCTAACTCGATTGTATCAACTGCATTTGAAGCTAAATCATGTATATCACAATTATTTGGAGCTGAACCATTTGTTTCGCATGAATATTAAACTAAATCATGTGTTTCGAATGAATTTGAAGCTAAATCATCTGTTTCGCTTGTATTCGAAGATAACTCGATTGTATCGACTGCATTTGAAGCTAAATCATGTATATCACAATTATTTGGAGCTGAACCATGTGTTTCGCACGGATTCGAACATAAGCCTTCTACTTCGCATGATTTGTAGCTAAATCATGTGTTTCCCTTGGATTGGAAGCTAACTCGTTTGTTTCGCATGCAGTTGAAGCTAAATCATGTTTATCACAAGTATCTGAATCTATACCATTTGTTTCGCTTGGATTTGAAGCTAAGCCTTCTACCTCGCACTGATTTGAAGCTAAAACATGTGTTTCGCATTAATTTGATGATAACTCGTTCGTTCGTCTGCATTTGAAGTTATTTCATTTATATCGCAAGTATTTTAATCTAAATCATGTGTTTCGCTCGGATTTGAATCTAAGCCTACTACTTCGCATGATTTGAAGCTAAATCATATGTTCCGCATGGATTTGAAGCTGACTCGTTTGTTTCGCAAGGATCTGAAGCTAAGCCTTTAACTGCGCATTGATTTGAAGCTAAATCATGTGAAGCTTAATCACGTATATCATAAGTATTTGGAGCTAAACTATTTGTTTCGCTTAGATTCGAAACTAAGCCTTCTACTTCGCTTTGATTTGAAGCAAAATCATGTGTTTCGCATGGATGTGATGCTAACTCGATTGTTTCGCCTGCATTCGAAGCTATATCACATATATTGACAAGTATTTGAAGCGCAATCATTCGTTTCGCTTGGAATTGAAACTAAGCATTCTACTTCGCATTGATTTGAAGCTAAATCATGTGTTTCGCATGGATTTGAAGCTAACTCGTTTTTTTCGCATACAGTTTTAACTGATTCATGTATATCACAAGTATTTGAAGCTAAAATTTTGGTTCCCACGGATTTGAAGCTAAGCCTTCTACTTCGCATTGTTTTGAGGCTAAATCATGTGTTTCGCTTGGATTTGAAGCTAACTCGTTTTTTTCGCATGCAGTTGAAGCTAAATCATGTATATCACAAGTATTTGAAACAAAACCATTTGATTCGCACGGATTTGAAGCTAAGCCTTCTACGTCGAACTGATTTGAAGCTAAATCATGTGTTTTGCATGAATTTGAAGATAACTCGTTCGTTCGTCTGCATTTGAATTTATTTCATTTATATCGCAAGTATTTGAATCTAAATCATGTGTTTCGCTCGGATTTGAAGCTAAGCCTTCTACTTCGCATGATTTGAAGCAAAAGCATGTGTTTCCCTTGGATTGGAAGCTAACTCGTTTGTTTCGCATGCAGTTGAAGCTAAATCATGTTTATCACAAGTATCTGAATCTATACCATTTGTTTCGCTTGGATTTGAAGCTAAGCCTTCTACCTCGCACTGATTTGAAGCTAAAACATGTGTTTCGCATTAATTTGATGATAACTCGTTCGTTCGTCTGCATTTGAAGTTATTTCATTTATATCGCAAGTATTTTAATCTAAATCATGTGTTTCGCTCGGATTTGAATCTAAGCCTACTACTTCGCATGGATTTGAAGCTAAACCTTCTACATCACAATGATTTGAAGCTAAACCAAGTGTTTCGCATGGAGTTGAAGCTAACTCGTTTGTTTCGCATGCTGTTGAATCTAAATCATGTACATCACAATTATTTGAAGCTGAACCATTTGTTTCGCATGGATTCGAATATAAGACTTCTACTTCGCATTGATTGGAAGCTAAATCATGTGTTTCGCATGGATTTGAAGCTAACTCGTTTGTTTCGCATGCATTTATAGCTAAATCATGTATATCACAGGTATTTGAAGCTAAACCATTTGTTTCGCATGGATTCGAACATAAACCTTCTACTTCGCATTGATTTGAAGCAAAATCATGTGTTGCGCATGGAGTTGAAGCTAACTCGTTTGTTTCGCATGCTGTTGAATCTAAATCATGTATATCACAAGAATTTGAAGCTAAACCATTTGTTTCGCTTGGATTTGAAGCTAGGCCTTCTACATCGCACTGATTTGAAGCTAAATCATGTGTTTCGCTTCAAGTTGAAGATAACTCGTTCGTTCGTCTGCATTTGAAGTTTTTTCATTTATATCACAAGTATTTGAATCTAAATCATGTGTTTCGCTCGGATTTGAAGCTAACTCATTTTTTTCGCCTGCATTTGAAGCAATATCACTTATATCGCAAGCACTTGAAGCTAAATCATTCGTTTTGCATGGATTTGAAGCTAAACCTTCTACGTCACATTGATTTGAAGCTAAACCAAGTGTTTCGCTTGCATTTGAAGCTGACTCGTCCGTTTCGCATGCAGTTGAAGCTAAATCATGTTTATCACAATTATCTGAATCTATACCATTTGTTTCGCTTGGATTTGAAGCTAGGCCGTCTACGTCGCACTGATTTGAAGCTAAATCATGTGTTTCCATTGGATTGGAAGCTAACTCGGTTGTCTCGCATGCAGTTGGAGCTAAATCATGTATATCACAAGTATTTGAAGCTAAACCATTTGTTACGCATGGATTTGAAGATAAGTCTTCTACTTCGCATTGGTTTGAAGCCAAATCATGTGTTTCGCATGGATTTGAAGCTAACCCGGGTGTTTCGCACGTAGCTGAAGCTAAATCATGTATATAACAAGTGTTTGAAGCTAAATCATTTGCTTCGCATGAATATTAAGCTAAATCATGTGTTTCGCATGGATTAGAAAATAACTCGTTTGTTTCGCCTGCATTTGTAGCCAAATCATGTAAATCACAAGTAGTGGAAGCTAAACAATTTGTTTCGCATGGATTCGAAGATAAGCCTTCTACTTCGCATTGATTTAAAGCTAAATCATGTTTTTCGCATGGATTTGAAGATAACTCGTATGTTTCGCGTGCAGTTGAAGCTAAATCATGTATATCACATGTATTTGAAGCAAAACCGTCCTTTTCGCTTGGTTTCGAAGCTAAGCCTTCTACTTCGCATGAATTAGTAGCTAAATCATGTGTTTCGCATGGATTTGAAGCTATCTCGTTTGTGTCGCATGAATTAGTAGCTAAATCATGTGTTTCGCATGGATTTGAAGCTATCTCGTTTGTGTCGCATGCAGTAGAAGCTAAATCATGTATTTAACACGTATTTGAACCCAAACCATTTGTTTCGCATGGATTTGAAGCTAAGGCTTCTACTTCGCATTGATTTGAAGCTAAATCATGTGTTTCGCATGGATTTGAAGCTGACTCGTTTGTTTCACATGCAGTTGAAGCTAAATCAATTACATCATATGTATTTCAAGCTGAACCATATGTTTCGCATGAATATTAAGCTAAATCATGTGTTTCGAATGAATTTGAAGCTAAATCATCTGTTTCGCATGTATTTGATGCTAACTCGATTGTATCAACTGCATTTGAAGCTAAATCATGTATATCACAATTATTTGGAGCTGAACCATTTGTTTCGCATGAATATTAAACTAAATCATGTGTTTCGAATGAATTTGAAGCTAAATCATCTGTTTCGCTTGTATTCGAAGATAACTCGATTGTATCGACTGCATTTGAAGCTAAATCATGTATATCACAATTATTTGGAGCTGAACCATGTGTTTCGCACGGATTCGAACATAAGCCTTCTACTTCGCATGATTTGTAGCTAAATCATGTGTTTCCCTTGGATTGGAAGCTAACTCGTTTGTTTCGCATGCAGTTGAAGCTAAATCATGTTTATCACAAGTATCTGAATCTATACCATTTGTTTCGCTTGGATTTGAAGCTAAGCCTTCTACCTCGCACTGATTTGAAGCTAAAACATGTGTTTCGCATTAATTTGATGATAACTCGTTCGTTCGTCTGCATTTGAAGTTATTTCATTTATATCGCAAGTATTTTAATCTAAATCATGTGTTTCGCTCGGATTTGAATCTAAGCCTACTACTTCGCATGATTTGAAGCTAAATCATATGTTCCGCATGGATTTGAAGCTGACTCGTTTGTTTCGCAAGGATCTGAAGCTAAGCCTTTAACTGCGCATTGATTTGAAGCTAAATCATGTGAAGCTTAATCACTTATATCATAAGTATTTGGAGCTAAACTATTTGTTTCGCTTAGATTCGAAACTAAGCCTTCTACTTCGCTTTGATTTGAAGCAAAATCATGTGTTTCGCATGGATGTGATGCTAACTCGATTGTTTCGCCTGCATTCGAAGCTATATCACATATATTGACAAGTATTTGAAGCGCAATCATTCGTTTCGCTTGGAATTGAAACTAAGCATTCTACTTCGCATTGATTTGAAGCTAAATCATGTGTTTCGCATGGATTTGAAGCTAACTCGTTTTTTTCGCATACAGTTTTAACTGATTCATGTATATCACAAGTATTTGAAGCTAAAATTTTGGTTCCCACGGATTTGAAGCTAAGCCTTCTACTTCGCATTGTTTTGAGGCTAAATCATGTGTTTCGCTTGGATTTGAAGCTAACTCGTTTTTTTCGCATGCAGTTGAAGCTAAATCATGTATATCACAAGTATTTGAAACAAAACCATTTGATTCGCACGGATTTGAAGCTAAGCCTTCTACGTCGAACTGATTTGAAGCTAAATCATGTGTTTTGCATGAATTTGAAGATAACTCGTTCGTTCGTCTGCATTTGAATTTATTTCATTTATATCGCAAGTATTTGAATCTAAATCATGTGTTTCGCTCGGATTTGAAGCTAAGCCTTCTACTTCGCATGATTTGAAGCAAAAGCATGTGTTTCCCTTGGATTGGAAGCTAACTCGTTTGTTTCGCATGCAGTGAAGCTAAATCATGTTTATCACAAGTATCTGAATCTATACCATTTGTTTCGCTTGGATTTGAAGCTAAGCCTTCTACCTCGCACTGATTTGAAGCTAAAACATGTGTTTCGCATTAATTTGATGATAACTCGTTCGTTCGTCTGCATTTGAAGTTATTTCATTTATATCGCAAGTATTTTAATCTAAATCATGTGTTTCGCTCGGATTTGAATCTAAGCCTACTACTTCGCATGATTTGAAGCTAAACCTTCTACATCACAATGATTTGAAGCTAAACCAAGTGTTTCGCATGGAGTTGAAGCTAACTCGTTTGTTTCGCATGCTGTTGAATCTAAATCATGTACATCACAATTATTTGAAGCTGAACCATTTGTTTCGCATGGATTCGAATATAAGACTTCTACTTCGCATTGATTGGAAGCTAAATCATGTGTTTCGCATGGATTTGAAGCTAACTCGTTTGTTTCGCATGCATTTATAGCTAAATCATGTATATCACAGGTATTGAAGCTAAACCATTTGTTTTCGCATGGATTCGAACATAAACCTTCTACTTCGCATTGATTTGAAGCAAAATCATGTGTTGCGCATGGAGTTGAAGCTAACTCGTTTGTTTCGCATGCTGTTGAATCTAAATCATGTATATCACAAGAATTTGAAGCTAAACCATTTGTTTCGCTTGGATTTGAAGCTAGGCCTTCTACATCGCACTGATTTGAAGCTAAATCATGTGTTTCGCTTCAAGTTGAAGATAACTCGTTCGTTCGTCTGCATTTGAAGTTTTTTCATTTATATCACAAGTATTTGAATCTAAATCATGTGTTTCGCTCGGATTTGAAGCTAACTCATTTTTTCGCCTGCATTTGAAGCAATATCACTTATATCGCAAGCACTTGAAGCTAAATCATTCGTTTTGCATGGATTTGAAGCTAAACCTTCTAACGTCACATTGATTTGAAGCTAAACCAAGTGTTTCGCTTGCATTTGAAGCTGACTCGTCGTTTCGCATGCAGTTGAAGCTAAATCATGTTTATCACAATTATCTGAATCTATACCATTTGTTTCGCTTGGATTTGAAGCTAGGCCGTCTACGTCGCACTGATTTGAAGCTAAATCATGTGTTTCCATTGGATTGGAAGCTAACTCGGTTGTCTCGCATGCAGTTGGAGCTAAATCATGTATATCACAAGTATTTGAAGCTAAACCATTTGTTACGCTTGGATTTGAAGATAAGTCTTCTACTTCGCATTGGTTTGAAGCCAAATCATGTGTTTTCGCATGGATTTGAAGCTACCCGGGTGTTTCGCACGTAGTTGAAGCTAAATCATGTATATAACAAGTGTTTGAAGCTAAATCATTTGCTTCGCATGAATATTAAGCTAAATCATGTGTTTCGCATGGATTTGAAACTAACTCGTTTGTTTCGCCTGCATTTGTAGCCAAATCATGTAAATCACAAGTAGTGGAAGCTAAACAATTTGTTTCGCATGGATTCGAAGATAAGCCTTCTACTTCGCATTGAT
Organism: Megalopta genalis; assembly: GCF_051020955.1. NCBI lineage: Eukaryota > Metazoa > Arthropoda > Insecta > Hymenoptera > Halictidae > Megalopta > Megalopta genalis. Next base: position 69,315 of record NW_027476209.1, on the reverse strand, counting down.
TTAAAGCTAAATCATGTTTTTCGCATGGATTTGAAGATAACTCGTATGTTTCGCGTGCAGTTGAAGCTAAATCATGTATATCACATGTATTTGAAGCAAAACCGTCCTTTTCGCTTGGTTTCGAAGCTAAGCCTTCTACTTCGCATGAATTAGTAGCTAAATCATGTGTTTCGCATGGATTTGAAGCTATCTCGTTTGTGTCGCATGAATTAGTAGCTAAATCATGTGTTTCGCATTGATTTGAATCTATCTCGTTTGTGTCGCATGCAGTAGAAGCTAAATCATGTATTAACACGTATTTGAACCCAAACCATTTGTTTCGCATGGATTTGAAGCTAAGGCTTCTACTTCGCATTGATTTGAAGCTAAATCATGTGTTTCGCATGGATTTGAAGCTGACTCGTTTGTTTCACATGCAGTTGAAGCTAAATCTATTATATCATATGTATTTCAAGCTGAACCATATGTTTTTCGCATGAATATTAAGCTAAATCATGTGTTTCGAATGAATTTGAAGCTAAATCATCTGTTTCGCATGTATTTGAAGCTAACTCGATTGTATCGCCTGCATTTGAAGCTAAATCATGTATATCACAAGTATTTGATTCTAAACGATTTATTTTGCATGAATTCGAAGATAGGCCTTCTACTTCGCATTGATTTGAAGCTAAATCATGTTTTTCGCATGGATTTGAAGCTGACTCGTTTGTTTCACATGCAGTTGAAGCTAAATCAATTACATCATATGTATTTCAAGCTGAACCATATGTTTCGCATGAATATTAAGCTAAATCATGTGTTTCGAATGAATTTGAAGCTAAATCATCTGTTTCGCATGTATTTGATGCTAACTCGATTGTATCAACTGCATTTGAAGCTAAATCATGTATATCACAATTATTTGGAGCTGAACCATTTGTTTCGCATGAATATTAAACTAAATCATGTGTTTCGAATGAATTTGAAGCTAAATCATCTGTTTCGCTTGTATTCGAAGATAACTCGATTGTATCGACTGCATTTGAAGCTAAATCATGTATATCACAATTATTTGGAGCTGAACCATTTGTTTCGCATGAATATTAAACTAAATCATGTGTTTCGAATGAATTTGAAGCTAAATCATCTGTTTCGCTTGTATTCGAAGATAACTCGATTGTATCGACTGCATTTGAAGCTAAATCATGTATATCACAATTATTTCAAGCTGAACCATGTGTTTCGCATGGATTCGAACATAAGCCTTCTACTTCGCATGATTTGAAGCTAAATCATGTGTTTCCCTTGGATTGGCAGCTAACTCGTTTGTTTCGCATGCAGTTGAAGCTAAATCATGTTTATCACAAGTATCTGAATCTATACCATTTGTTTCGCTTGGATTTGAAGCTAAGCCTTCTACCTCGCACTGATTTGAAGCTAAAACATGTGTTTCGCATTAATTTGATGATAACTCGTTCGTTCGTCTGCATTTGAAGTTATTTCATTTATATCGCAAGTATTTTAACCTAAATCATGTGTTTCGCTCGGATTTGAATCTAAGCCTACTACTTCGCATGATTTGAGCTAAATCATATGTTCCGCATGGATTGAAGCTGACTCGTTTGTTTCGCAAGGATCTGAAGCTAAGCCTTTAACTGCGCATCGATTGAAGCTAAATCATGTGAAGCTTAATCACGTATATCATAAGTATTTGGAGCTAAACTATTTGTTTCGCTTAGATTCGAAACTAAGCCTTCTACTTCGCTTTGATTTGAAGCTAAATCATGTGTTTCGCATGGATGTGATGCTAACTCGATTGTTTCGCCTGCATTCGAATCTATATCACATATATTGACAAGTATTTGAAGCTCAATCATTCGTTTCGCTTGGAATTGAAACTAAGCATTCTACTTCGCATTGATTGGAAGCTAAATCATGTGTTTCGCATGGATTTGAAGCTAACTCGTTTGTTTCGCATGCATTTATAGCTAAATCATGTATATCACAGGTATTTGAAGCTAAACCATTTGTTTCGCATGGATTCGAACATAAACCTACTACTTCGCATTGATTTGAAGCAAAATCATGTGTTGCGCATGGAGTTGAAGCTAACTCGTTTGTTTCGCATGCTGTTGAATCTAAATCATGTATATCACAAGAATTTGAAGCTAAACCATTTGGTGCGCATGGATTTGAAGCTAAGCCTTCTACTTCGCATTGATTTGAAGATAAATCATGTGTTTCGCTTGGATTTGAAGCTAACTCGTTTGTTTCGCATGCAGTTGGACCTAAATCATGTATATCACAAATATTTGAAGCTAAACATGTGTTTCGCCTGGATTCGAAGATAAGCCTTCTGCATCGCGTTGATTAGAAGCTAAGTTATGTGTATCGCTTGGATTTGAAGCTAACTCGATTGTATCAACTGCATTTGAAGCTAAATCATGTATATCACAATTATTTGAAGCTGAACCATTTGTTTCGCATGAATATTAAACTAAATCATGTGTTTCGAATGAATTTGAAGCTAAATCATCTGTTTCGCTTGTATTCAAAGATAACTCGATTGTATCGACTGCATTTGAAGCTAAATCATGTATATCACAATTATTTCAAGCTGAACCATGTGTTTCGCATGGATTCGAACATAAGCCTTCTACTTCGCATTGATTTGAAGCTAAATCATGTGTTTCGCATGGATTTGAAGCTAACTCGTTTGTATCGCATGCAGTTGAAGCTAAATAATGTATATCACAAGTATTTGAAGCTAAACCATTTGATTCGTATGGATTTGATGCTATGCCATCTACATCGCTTTTATTTGAAACTGAATCATGTGTTTCTCTTGAATTTGTAACTAACACGTTCGTTTCACATGCAGTTGAAGCTAAATCATGTATATCACAAGTATTTGATGCTGAACCATTTGTTTCGCATGAATATTAGGCTAAAACATGTGTTTGGAATCAATTTGAAGCTAAATCATGTGTTTCGCATAGATTTGAAGCTAACTCGTATGTTACGCATGCAGTTGAAGCTGAATTATGTATATCCCAAGTATTTGAAGATCAACCATTTTATTCGCATAGATTTGAAGATAAGCCTTATACTTCGCATTGATTTTAATCTAAATCATCTGTTTCGCATGGATTTAAAGCTATCTCGTTTGTTTCGCATGCAGTTGAATATAAATCATGTATATCACACGTATTTGAAGCTAAACCATTTGTTTCGCATGGATTCGTAGATAAGCCTTCTACATCGCATTGAAGCTAAATCATGTGTTGCGCATGGAGTTGAAGCTAACTCGTTTGTTTCGCATGCTGTTGAATCTAAATCATGTACATCACAATTATATGAAGCTGAACCATTTGTTTCGCATGGATTCGAATATAAGACTTCTACTTCGCATTGATTGGAAGCTAAATCATGTGTTTCGCATGGATTTGAAGCTAAGCCTTTAACTGCGCATTGATTTGAAGCTAAATCATGTGTTTCGCATGCATTTATAGCTAAATCATGTATATCACAGGTATTTGAAGCTAAACCATTTGTTTCGCATGGATTCGAACATAAACGTTCTACTTCGCATTGATTTGAAGCAAAATCATGTGTTGCGCATGGAGTTGAAGCTAACTCGTTTGTTTCGCATGCTGTTGAATCTAAATCATATATATCACAAGAATTTGAAGCTAAACCATTTGGTGCGCATGGATTTGAAGCTAAGCCTTCTACTTCGCATTGATTTGAAGATAAATCATGTGTTTCGCATGGATTTGAAGCTAAGCCTTTAACTGCGCATTGATTTGAAGCTAAATCATGTGTTTCGCATGCATTTATAGCTAAATCATGTATATCACAGGTATTTGAAGCTAAACCATTTGTTTCGCATGGATTCGAACATAAACGTTCTACTTCGCATTGATTTGAAGCAAAATCATGTGTTGCGCATGGAGTTGAAGCTAACTCGTTTGTTTCGCATGCTGTTGAATCTAAATCATATATATCACAAGAATTTGAAGCTAAACCATTTGGTGCGCATGGATTTGAAGCTAAGCCTTCTACTTCGCATTGATTTGAAGATAAATCATGTGTTTCGCTTGGATTTGAAGCTAACTCGTTTGTTTCGCATGCAGTTGGACCTAAATCATGTATATCACAAATATTTGAACCTAAACATGTGTTTCGCCTGGATTCGAAGATAAGCCTTCTGCTTCGCGTTGATTAGAAGCTAAGTTATGTTTTTCGCTTGGATTTGAAGATAAGCTTTCTGCTTCGCGTTGATTAGAAGCTAAGTTATGTGTTTCGCTTGGATTTGAAGCTAACTCGATTGTATCAACTGCATTTGAAGCTAAATCATGTATATCACAATTATCTGAATCTATACCATTTGTTTCGCTTGGATTTGAAGCTAAGCCTTCTACGTGTCACTGATTTGAAGCTAAATCATGTGTTTCGCATGAATTTGAAGATAACTCGTTCGTTTGGTATGCATTTGAAGCTATTTCATTTATATCGCAACTATGTGAATCTAAATCATGTGTTTTGCTCGGATTTGAAGATAAACCTTCTACTTCGCATGATTTGAAGCTAAATCATGTTTATCACAATTATCTGAATCTATACCATTTGTTTCGCTTGGATTTGAAGCTAAGCCTTCTACGTCTCACTGATTTGAAGCTAAATCATGTGTTTCGCATGGATGTGATGCTAACTCGATTGTTTCGCCTGCATTCGAAGCTATATCACATATATTGACAAGTATTTGAAGCTCAATCATTCGTTTCGCTTGGAATTGAAACTAAGCATTCTACTTCGCATTGATTTGAAGCTAAATCATGTGTTTCGCATGGATTTGAAGCTAACTCGTTTTTTTCGCATACAGTTTTAGCTGATCCATGTATATCACAAGTATTTGAAGCTAAAATTTTGGTTCCCACGGATTTGAAGCTAAGCCTTCTACTTCGCATTGTTTTGAGGCTAAATCATGTGTTTTGCTTGGATTTGAAGCTAACTCGTTTTTTTCGCATGCAGTTGAAGCTAAATCATGTATATCACAAGTATTTGAAACAAAACCATTTGATTCGCACGGATTTGAAGCTAAGCCTTCTACGTCGAACTGATTTGAAACTAAATCATGTGTTTTGCATGAATTTGAAGATAACTCGTTCGTTCGTCTGCATTTGAATTTATTTCATTTATATCGCAAGTATTTGAATCTAAATCATGTGTTTCGCTCGGATTTGAAGCTAAGCCTTCTACTTCGCATGATTTGAAGCTAAATCATATGTTTCGCAAGGATTTGAAGCTAAGCCTTTAACTGCGCATTGATTTGAAGCTAAATCATGTGTTTCGCATGGATTTGAAGCTATCTCGTTTGTGTCGCATGCAGTTGAAGCTAAATCATGTATTTAACACGTATTTGAACCCAAACCATTTGTTTCGCATGGATTTGAAGCTAAGGCTTCTGCTTCGCTTTGATTAGAAGCTAAGTTATGTGTTTCGCTTGGATTTGAAGATAAGCTTCCTGCTTCGCGTTGATTAGAAGCTAAGTTATGTGTTTCGCTTGGATTTGAAGCTAACTCGATTGTATCAACTGCATTTGAAGCTAAATCATGTATATCACAATTATTTGAAGCTGAACCATTTGTTTCGCATGAAAATTAAACTAAATCATGTGTTTCGAATGAATTTGAAGCTAAATCATGTGTTTCGCATGAATTTGAAGATAACTCGTTCGTTTGGTATGCATTTGAAGCTATTTCATTTATATCGCAACTATGTGAATCTAAATCATGTGTTTCGCTCGGATTTGAAGATAAACCTTCTACTTCGCATGATTTGAAGCTAAATCATGTTTATCACAATTATCTGAATCTATACCATTTGTTTCGCTTGGATTTGAAGCTAAGCCTTCTACGTCTCACTGATTTGAAGCTAAATCATGTGTTTCGCTTAGATTCGAAACTAAGCCTTCTACTTCGCTTTGATTTGAAGCTAAATCATGTGTTTCGCATGGATGTGATGCTAACTCGATTGTTTCGCCTGCATTCGAATCTATATCACATATATTGACAAGTATTTGAAGCTCAATCATTCGTTTCGCTTGGAATTGAAACTAAGCATTCTACTTCGCATTGATTTGAAGCTAAATCATGTGTTTCGCATGGATTTGAAGCTAACTCGTTTTTTTCGCATACAGTTTTAACTGATTCATGTATATCACAAGTATTTGAAGCTAAAATTTTGGTTCCCACGGATTTGAAGCTAAGCCTTCTACGTCGAACTGATTTGAAGCTAAATCATGTGTTTTGCATGAATTTGAAGATAACTCGTTCGTTCGTCTGCATTTGAATTTATTTCATTTATATCGCAAGTATTTGAATCTAAATCATGTGTTTCGCTCGGATTTGAAGCTAAGCCTTCTACTTCGCATGATTTGAAGCTAAATCATGTGTTTCCCTTGGATTGGAAGCTAACTCGTTTGTTTCGCTTGCAGTTGAAGCTAAATCATGTTTATCACAAGTATCTGAATCTATACCATTTGTTTCGCTTGGATTTGAAGCTGACTCGTCCGTTTCGCATGCAGTTGAAGCTAAATCATGTTTATCACGATTATCTGAATCTATACCATTTGTTTCGCTTGGATTTGAAGCTAGGCCGTCTACATCGCACTGATTTGAAGCTAAATCATGTGTTTCGCTTCAATTTGAAGATAACTCGTTCGTTCGTCTGCATTTGAAGTTTTTTCATTTATATCGCAAGTATCTGAATCTAAATCATGTGTTTCGCTCGGATTTGAAACTAACCCTTCTACTTCGCATTGATTTGAAGCTAAATCAAACGTTTCGCATGGATTTAAAGCTAACTCGTTTGTTTTGCATGCAGTTGAAGCTAAATCATGTATATCACAGGTCTTTGAAGCTAAACCATTTGATTCGCATGTATTTGAAGCTAACTCGTTTGTTTCGCATGCTGTAGAATCTAAATCATGTATATCACAAGTATTCGAATCGGAACCATTTGATTAGCATGGATTCGAAGATCACCATTCTTCTTCGCATTGATTTAAAGCTAAATCATGTGTTTCGCATGGATTTGAAGCTTACGCGTGTGTTTCGCATGCAGTTGATGCTAAATTATGTATATCACAAGTATTTGAAGCAGAAACATTTGTTTCGCATGGGTTCGAAGATAAGCCTTCTACTTCGCATTGATTTGAAGCTAAATCATGTCTATCGCAAGGATTTGAAGCTAACTCGTGTGTTTCGCGTACTATTGAAGCTAAATCATGTATAACACAAATATTTGAGGCTAAACCATTTGTTTCGCATGGATTCGAAGATCAGGCTTCTACTTCGCTTTTACTTGAAGCTAAATCATGTGTTTCGCATGGATTTGAAGCTAATTCGTTTGTTTCGCATGCTGTTGAACCTAAATCATGTATATTACAAGTATTTGAATCTAAACCATCTGTTTCGTGTGGATTCGAAGATCAGCCCTCTACTTCGCATTGATTTGAAGCTAAATCATTTGATTCGCTGAAATTTGAAGCCAGCTCGTTTGTTTCGCATGCAGTTGAATCTGAATCATGTAATCCCAAGTATTTGAAGCTATTCCATTGGTTTCGCATGGAGTCGAAGATAAGCCTTCTACTTCGCATTGATTTGAAGCTAAATCATGCGTTTCGCATGGATTTGAAGCTAACTCGTTTGTTTCGCATGCTGTTGCTGCTAAATCATGTATATTACAACTATTTGAAGCTAAACCATCTGTTTCGTGTGGATTCGAATATCAGCCTTCTACTTTGCATTGATTTGAAGCTAAATCATGTGTTTCGCATGCATCTGAAGGTAACTCTTATATTGGCAAGTATTTGAAGCTAAATCTTTCGTTTCGGATGGATTTAAAACTAAGCCTTCTACTTCACGTTGATTTGAACTTAAATCATGTTTTTCGCTGGATTTGAAGCTAACTCGTTTGTTTCGCATGCATTTGAAGCTAAATGATGTATATCACAAGTATTTGAGGCTAAACCATTTGTTTCGCATTGATTCGAAGATAAGCCTTGGTCTTGGCATTGATTTGAAGCTAAATCATGTGTTTCACATGGATTTGAAGCTAAGCCTGCTACATCGCATTGATTTGAAGCCAAATCATGTGTTTCGCATGGGTTTAGAGCTAACTCGTTATTTCGCCCGCATTTGGAGCTAAATCATGTATATCACAAATATTTGAAGCTAAACCATTTGTCTCGCATGGATTCGAAGATAAGGCTTCTACTTCGCATTGATATTAATCTAAATGATGTGTTTCGCATGGATTTGAAGCTAACTCGTTTGTTTCGCATGTAGTTGAATCTAAACCATGTATATCCCAAGTATTTCAGCTAAACCATTTGTTTCGCATGGATTCGAAGATCAGCCTTCTGCTTCGCATTGATTTGATGTTAAATCATATGTTTCGCATGGATTTGAAGCTATCTCGTTTGTTTCGCATGCACTTGAATATAAATCAAGTATATCACAAGTATTTGAAGCTAAACCGTATGATTCGCATGGATTTGAGGCTAAGCCTTCTACTTCCCATCGAATTGAAGATAGCTCGTTTGTTTCGCATGCAGTTGAAGCTAAATCATGTATATCACAAGTATTTGTAGCTAAACCATTTGTTTCGCATGGATTTGAAGATCAGCCTTCTACTTCGCATTGATTTGAAGCTGAATCCTGTGTTTCGCATGGATTTGAAGCTAACTCGTTTGTTTCGCATGCTCTTGAAGCTAAATCAAGTATATCACAAGTACTTGAAGCAAAACCATTTGTTTCGCATGGATTCGAAGATAACCGTTCTACTTCGCATTGATTTGAAGATAAATAATGTGATTCGCTTGGATTTGAAACTAACTCGTTTGTATCGCACGCACTTGAATCTAAATCAAGTATATCACAAGTATTTGAAGCTAAACAGTTTTATTCGCATGGATCTGAAGCTAAGCCTTCTACTTCGCATTGATTTGAAGACAAATCATGTGTTTCGCTTGGATTTTAAGCTAACTCGTTTGTTTCACATGCAGTTGAAGCTAAATCATGTATATCACAAGTGTTTGAAGCTAAACCATTTGTTTTGCATGGATTCGAAGATAAGCCTCCAACTTCGCATTGATTTGATGCTAAATCATGTGTTTCGCTTGGATTTGTACCTAACTCGATTGTTTCACTTGCATTTGAAGCTAATTTATGTTTATCACAAATATTTGAAGCTAAATCATTTTTTTCGCATGGATTAGAAGCTAAGCCTTCAACTTCGCATTGATTTGAAGCTAAATAATTTGTTTCGCTTGGATTTGAAGCCAAGTCTTCTACTTCGCATTGATTTGAATCTAAATCATGTGATTCGCATGGATTTGAAGCTAACTGGTTTGTTTCGCGTGCAGTTGAAGCTAAATCATGTATATCACAAGTATTTAAAGCTAAACCATTTGTTTGGCATGAATATTAAGCTAAACCATGTGTTTCGCATGATTTTGTCGATAAATCATGTGTTTCGCTTGGCTATGAAGCTAACTCGTTTGTTTCGCCTGCAGTTGAAGCTAAATCATGTATATCACAAGTATTTGAAGCTAAACCATTTGTTTCGCATGGATTCGAAGATCAGCCTTCTGCTTCGCATTGATTTGATGTTAAATCATATGTTTCGCATGTATTTGAAGCTATCTCGTTTGTTTCGCATGCACTTGAATATAAATCAAGTATATCACAAGTATTTGAAGCTAAACCGTTTGATTCGCATGGATTTGAAGCTAAGCCTTCTACTTCGCATTGATTTGAAGATAACTCGTTTGTTTCGCATGCAGTTGAAGCTAAATCATGTATATCACAAGTATTTGTAGCTAAACCATTTGTTTCGCATGGATTTGAAGATCAGCCTTCTACTTCGCATTGATTTGAAGCTGAATCCTGTGTTTCGCATGGATTTGAAGCTAACTCGCTTATTTCGCATGCTGTTGAAGCTAAATCATGTATATCACAAGTATTTGCAGCTAAACCATTTGTTTCGCGTGAATTCGAAGATAAGCCTTCTACTTCGCATTGATTTGAAGCTAAATCATGTGTTTCGCATTGATTTGAAGCTAACTCGTTTGTTTCGCCTGCGTTTGAAGATAAATCATGTATATCACAAGTATTTGAAGCTAAACCATTTGATTCGCATGGATTTGAAGCTAATCCTTCTACTTCTCATTGATTTGAAGTTAAATCATGTATTACGCTTGGATTTGAAGCTAACTCGTTGGATTCGCATGCAGTTGAAGCTAAATCATGTATAAAACAAGTATTTGAATCTAAACCATTTGTTTCGCATGGATTTGAAGCTAAGCCTTCTACTTCGCATTGATTTGAAGCTTAATCATGTATTTCGCTTGGATTTGAAGCTGTCTTGTTTGTGTCGCATGCAGTTGAAGTTAAATCATGAATATCACAAGTATTTGAAGCTAAACGATTTGTTTCGCATGGATTTGAAGATAAGCCTCCAACTTCGCATTGATTTGATGCTAAATCATGTGTTTCGCATGGATTTGAAGCTAACTCGTTTGTTTCGCATGCAGTTGAAGCTAAATTATGTATATCACAAGCATTTGAAGCTAAACCATTTGTTTCTCATGGATTTGATACTCAGCATTCTACTTCGCATTGATTTGAAGCTATATCATGTGTTCCGCTTGGATTTTAAGCTAACTCGTTTGTATCACATGCAGTTGAAGTTAAATCATGTATATCACAAGTATTTGAAGCTAAACGATTTGTTTCGCATGGATTTGATGGTATGCCCTCTACTTCGCATTAATTTGCAGCTAAATCATGTGCTTCGTATGGATGTTAAGCTAACTCGTTTGTTTCACATGCAGTTGAAGCTAAATCATGTATATCACAAGCATTTGAAGCTGAACCATTTGTTTCGCATAGATTTGAAGCTAAGCCTTCTACTTCGCATTGATTTGAAGCTAAATCATGTGTCTCGCTTGGATTTGAAGCTAACTGGTTCGTTTCGCATGCAGTGGAAGCTAAATCATCTATATCACAAGTATTTGAAGCTGAAGCATTTGTTTCCCATGAATATTAAGCTAAACCATGTGTTTCGCATGAATTTGAAGCTAAATCATGTGTTTCGCATGGATTTGAAGCTAACTCGTTTGCTTTGCATGCGGTTGAGGCTAAATCATGCATATCACAAGTATTTGAATCTAAACCATTTGTTTCGCAAGAATATTAAGCTAAACCAGGTGTTTCGAATGAATTTGAAGCTAAATCATGTGATTCGCATGGATTTGAAGCTAACTGGTTTGTTTCGCGTGCAGTTGAAGCTAAATCATGTATATCACAAGTATTTGACGCTAAACCAATTGTTTCGCATGGATTTGAAGATAAGCCTTCCTCTTCGCATTTATTTGAAGCTAAATCATGTGATTCGCAAGGATTAGAAGCTAAGCCTTCAACTTCGCATTGATTTGAAGCTAAATAATTTGTTTCGCTTGGATTTGAAGCTAAGTCTTCTACTTCGCATTGATTTGAAGCTAAATCATGTGTTTCGCATGGATTTGAAGCTAACTGGTTTGTTTCGCGTGCAGTTGAAGCTAAATCATGTATATCATAAGTATTTAAAGCTAAACCATTTGTTTGGCATGAATATTAAGCTAAACCATGTGTTTCGCATGAATTTGTCGATAAATCATGTGTTTCGCTTGGCTATGAAGCTAACTCGTTTGTTTCGCCTGCAGTTGAAGCTAAATCATGAATATCACAAGTATTTGAAGCTAAACCATTTGTTTCGCATGGATTCGAAGACAACCCTTCTACTTCGCATTGATTTGAAGCTAAGTCATGTGTTTCGCTTGGATTTGAAGCTAACTCGTTCGTTTCGCATGCAGTTGAATCTAAATCATGTATATCACATGTATTTGACGCTAAACCAATTGTTTCGCATGGATTTGAAGATAAGCCTTCCTCTTCGCATTTATTTGAAGCTAAATCATGTGATTCGCAAGGATTAGAATCTAAGCCTTCAACTTCGCATTGATTTGAAGCTAAATAATTTGTTTCGCTTGGATTTGAAGCCAAGTCTTCTACTTCGCATTGACTTGAAGCTAAATCTGGGTTTCGCATGGATTTGGAGCTAACTGGTTTGTTTCGCGTGCAGTTGAAGCTAAATCATGTATATCATAAGTATTTAAAGCTAAACCATTTGTTTGGCATGAATATTAAGCTAAACCATGTGTTTCGCATGAATTTGTCGATAAATCATGTGTTTCGCTTGGCTATGAAGCTAACTCGTTTGTTTAGCCTGCAGTTGAAGCTAAATCATGTATATCACAAGTATTTGAAGCTAAACCATTTGTTTCGCATGGATTCGAAGATCAGCCTTCTGCTTCGCATTGATTTGATGTTAAATCATATGTTTCGCATGGATTTGAAGCTATCTCGTTTGTTTCGCATGCACTTGAATATAAATCAAGTATATCACAAGTATTTGAAGCTAAACCGTTTGATTCGCATGGATTTGAAGCTAAGCCTTCTACTTCACATTGATTTGAAGATAACTCGTTTGTTTCGCATGCAGCTGAAGCTAAATCATGTATATCACAAGTATTTGTAGCTAAACCATTTGTTTCGCATGGATTTGAAGATCAGCCTTCTACTTCGCATTGATTTGAAGCTGAATCCTGTGTTTCGCATGGATTTGAAGCTAACTCGTTTGTTTCGCATGCAGTTGAAGCTAAATCATGTATATCAAAGGTCTTTGAAGCTAAACCATTAGTTTCGCATGAATTTGAAGCTATCTCGTTTGTTTCGCATGCAGTTGAATCTAAACCATGTATATCCCAAGTATTTGAGCTAAACCATTTGTTTAGCATAGATTCGAAGATAAGCCTTCTACTTCGCATTGATATAAATCTAAATGATGTGTTTCGCATGGATTTGAAGCTAATTCGTTTGTTTCGCATGCTGTTGAACCTAAATCATGTATATTACAAGTATTTGAATCTAAACCATCTGTTTCGTGTGGATTCGAAGATCAGCCCTCTACTTCGCATTGATTTGAAGCTAACTCATTTGATTCGCTGAAATTTGAAGCCAGCTCGTTTGTTTCGCATGCAGTTGAATCTGAATCATGTAATCCCAAGTATTTGAAGCTATTCCATTGGTTTCGCATGGAGTCGAAGATAAGCCTTCTACTTCGCATTGATTTGAAGCTAAATCATGCGTTTCGCATGGATTTGAAGCTAACTCGTTTGTTTCGCATGCTGTTGCTGCTAAATCATGTATATTACAACTATTTGAAGCTAAACCATCTGTTTCGTGTGGATTCGAATAACAGCCTTCTACTTCGCATTGATTTGAAGCTAAATCATGTGTTTCGCATGCATCTGAAGGTAACTCTTATATTGGCAAGTATTTGAAGCTAAATCTTTCGTTTCGGATGGATTTAAAACTAAGCCTTCTACTTCACGTTGATTTGAACTTAAATCATGTTTTTCGCTGGATTTGAAGCTAACTCGTTTGTTTCGCATGCATTTGAAGCTAAATGATGTATATCACAAGTATTTGAGGCTAAACCATTTGTTTCGCATTGATTCGAAGATAAGCCTTGGTCTTGGCATTGATTTGAAGCTAAATCATGTGTTTCACATGGATTTGAAGCTAAGCCTGCTACATCGCATTGATTTGAAGCCAAATCATGTGTTTCGCATGGGTTTAGAGCTAACTCGTTATTTCGCCCGCATTTGGAGCTAAATCATGTATATCACAAATATTTGAAGCTAAACCATTTGTCTCGCATGGATTCGAAGATAAGCCTTCTACTTCGCATTGATATTAATCTAAATGATGTGTTTCGCATGGATTTGAAGCTAACTCGTTTGTTTCGCATGCAGTTGAATCTAAACCATGTATATCCCAAGTATTTGAGCTATACCATTTGTTTCGCATGGATTCGAAGATCAGCCTTCTGCTTCGCATTGATTTGATGTTAAATCATATGTTTCGCATGGATTTGAAGCTATCTCGTTTGTTTCGCATGCACTTGAATATAAATCAAGTATATCACAAGTATTTGAAGCTAAACCGTTTGATTCGCATGGATTTGAGGCTAAGCCTTCTACTTCGCATTGAATTGAAGATAGCTCGTTTGTTTCGCATGCAGTTGAAGCTAAATCATGTATATCACAAGTATTTGTAGCTAAACCATTTGTTTCGCATGGATTTGAAGATCAGCCTTCTACTTCGCATTGATTTGAAGACAAATCATGTGTTTCGCTTGGATTTTAAGCTAACTCGTTTGTTTCACATGCAGTTGAAGCTAAATCATGTATATCACAAGTGTTTGAAGCTAAACCATTTGTTTTGCATGGATTCGAAGATAAGCCTTCTACTTCGCATTGATTTGAAGCTAAACCATGTGTTTCGCTTGGATTTGTACCTAACTCGATTGTTTCACTTGCATTTGAAGCTAATTTATGTTTATCACAAATATTTGAAGCTAAATCATTTTTTTCGCATGGATTTGAAGCTGAGCCTTCTACATCGCATTGATTGGAAGCTGAATCATGTCTATCGCTTGAATTTGTAGCTAACACGTTTGTTTCACATGCAGTTGAAGCTGAATCATGTATATCACAATTGTTTGAAGCTAAATCATGTGAGTCGCTTGGATTTGAAGCTAATCCTTCTACTTCGCATTGATTTGAAGGTAAATCATGTGATACGCATGGATTTGAAACTAACTCGTTTGTTTCGCATGCATTTGAAGCTAAATCATGTATATCACAAGTATTTGAATCTAAATGATTTGTTTTGCATGGTTTCGAAGATTAGCCTTCTACTTCGCATTGATTTGAAGCTAAATCACGTGATTCCTTTGGAATTGAAGTATTCTCGTATGTTTCGCATGCTGTTGAAGCTAAATCATGTATATCACAAGTATTTGAACCTAAACCTTTCGTTTCGCATGGATTTGAAGCTGAGCCTTCCTCTTCGCATTTATTTGAAGCTAAATCATGTGTTTCGCATTGATTTGAAGCTAACTCGTTTGTTTCGCCTGCATTTGAAGCTAAATCGTGTATATCACAAGTATTTGAAGCTAAATGATTTGTTTCGCATTGATTCGCAGATACGCCTTATACTACGCACTGATTTGAAGCTAAATCATGTGTTTCGCATGGATTTGAACCTAAATCGTTTGTTTCGCATGCAGTTGAAGCTAAATCATGTATATCAAAAGTATTTGAACCTAAACAATTTGATTCGCATGGATTTGAAGCTAAGCCTTCTACTTCGCATTGATTTGAAGCTAAACCATGTGTTTCGCTTGGATTTGTACCTAACTCGATTGTTTCACTTGCATTTGAAGCTAATTTATGTTTATCACAAATATTTGAAGCTAAATCATTTTTTTCGCATGGATTAGAAGCTAAGCCTTCAACTTCGCATTGATTTGAAGCTAAATAATTTGTTTCGCTTGGATTTGAAGCCAAGTCTTCTACTTCGCATTGATTTGATGCTAAATCATGTGATTCGCATGGATTTGAAGCTAACTGGTTTGTTTCGCGTGCAGTTGAAGCTAAATCATGTATATCACAAGTATTTAAAGCTAAACCATTTGTTTGGCATGAATATTAAGCTAAACCATGTGTTTCGCATGAATTTGTCGATAAATCATGTGTTTCGCTTGGCTATGAAGCTAACTCGTTTGTTTCGCCTGCAGTTGAAGCTAAATCATGTATATCACAAGTATTTGAAGCTAAACCATTTGTTTCGCATGGATTCGAAGATCAGCCTTCTGCTTCGCATTGATTTGATGTTAAATCATATGTTTCGCATGGATTTGAAGCTATCTCGTTTGTTTCGCATGCACTTGAATATAAATCAAGTATATCACAAGTATTTGAAGCTAAACCGTTTGATTCGCATGGATTTGAAGCTAAGCCTTCTACTTCGCATTGATTTGAAGATAACTCGTTTGTTTCGCATGCAGTTGAAGCTAAATCATGTATATCACAACTATTTGTAGCTAAACCATTTGTTTCGCATGGATTTGAAGATCAGCCTTCTACTTCGCATTGATTTGAAGCTGAATCCTGTGTTTCGCATGGTTTTGAAGCTAACTTGTTTGTTTCGCATGCAGTTGAAGCTAAATCATGTATATCAAAGGTCTTTGAAGCTAAACCATTAGTTTCGCATGAATTTGAAGCTGTCTCGTTTGTTTCGCATGCACTTGAATCTAAATCATGTATATTACAAGTATTTGAATCTAAACCATCTGTTTCGTGTGGATTCGAAGATCAGCCTTCTACTTCGCATTGATTTGAAGCTAAATCATTTGTTTCGCTGAAATTTGAAGCCAGCTCGTTTGTTTCGCATGCAGTTGAATCTGAATCATGTAATCCCAAGTATTTGAAGCTATTCCATTTTTTTCGCATGGAGTCGAAGATAAGCCTTCTACTTCGCATTGATTTGAAGCTAAATCATGCGTTTCGCATGGATTTGAAGCTAACTCGTTTGTTTCGCATGCTGTTGCTGCTAAATCATGTATATTACAACTATTTGAAGCTAAACCATCTGTTTCGTGTGGATTCGAAGATCAGCCTTCTACTTCACATTGATTTGAAGCTAAATCATGTGTTTCGCATGGATTTGAAGATAACGCGTGTGTTTCGCATGCAGTTCAAGCTAAATCATGTATATCACAAGTATTTGAGGGTAAACCATTTGTTTCGCATTGATTCGAAGATAAGCCTTCTACTTCGCATTGATTTAAAGCTAAATCATGTGTTCCGCATGGATTTGAAGCTAACGCGTGTGTTTCGCATGCAGTTGAAGCTAAATCATGTCTATCACAAGTATTTGAAGCTGAAACGTTTGTTTCGCATGGATTCGAAGATCAGGCTTCTACTTCGCTTTTACTTGAAGCTAAATCATGTGTTTCGCATGGATTTGAAGCTAAGTCGATTGTTACGAATGCACTTGAATCTAAATCATGTATATCACAAGCATTTGAAGCTAAACCATTTGATTCGCACGGATTTGATGATAACCCTTCTAGTTCGCATTGATTTGAATTTAAATCATGTGTTTCGCATGGATTTGAAGCTAACTCGTTTGTTTCGCATGCTGTTGAAGCTAAATCAAGTATATCACAAGTATTTGAAGCAAAACCATTTGATTCGCACGGATTTGATGATAACCCTTCTAGTTCGCATTGATTTGAATTTAAATCATGTGTTTCGCATGGATTTGAAGCTAACTCGTTTGTTTCGCATGCTGTTGAAGCTAAATCAAGTATATCACAAGTATTTGAAGCAAAACCATTTGATTCGCACGGATTTGATGTTAACCCTTCTAGTTCGCATTGATTTGGAGCTAAATCATGTGTTTCGCATGGATTTAAGTCTAACTCGTTTGTTTCGCATGCAGTTGAAGCTAAGTCATGTATATCACAATTTGTTTGAAGCTAAACCATTTGTTTTGCATGGATTCGAAGATAATCCTTCTACTTCGCATTGATTTGAAGCTAAATCATGTGTTTCGTATGGATTTGAAGCAAAGCCTTCTACTTCGCATTGATTTGGAGTTAAATCATGTGTTTCGCATGGATTTGAAGATAAGCCTCCTACTTCGCATTGATTTGATGCTAAATCATGTGTTTCGCATGGATTTGAAGCTAAGCCTTCTACCTCGCATTGATTTGAAGCTAAATAATGTGTTTCGCTTGGATTTTAAGCTAACTCGTTTGTATCACATGCAGTTGAAGCTAAATCATGTATATCACAAGTATTTGAAGCTAAACCATTTGATTCGCACGGATTTGATGATAACCCTTCTAGTTCGCATTGATTTGAAGCTAAAGCATGTGTTTCGCATTGATTTGAATCTAACTCGTTTGTTTCGCATGCAGTTGAAGCTAAGTCATGTATATCACATGTATTTGAAGATAAACCATTTGATTCCCATGGATTTGAAGCTATGCCTTCTACTTCGCTTTGATTTGAAGCTAAATCATGTGTTTGGCATGGATTTGAAGCTAACTCGTTTGATTCGCATGCTGTTGAAGCTAAATCATGTATATCACAAGTATTTGAATCTAAACCATTTGATTCGCACGGATTTGATGATAACCCTTCTAGTTCGCATTGATTTGAAGCTAAATCATGTGTTTCGCATGGATTTCAAGCTAACTCGTTTGTTTCGCATGCACTTGAATATAAATCAAGTATAACACAAGTATTTGAAGCTAAACCGTTTGATTCGCTTGGATTTGAAGCTAAGCCTTCAACTTCTAATTGATTTGAAGATGAATCATGTGTTTCGCATGGATTTACGGCTCACTCGTTTGTTTCGCATGCAGTTGAAGCAAAATCATGTATTTCACAATTTGTTTGCAGCTAAACCATTTGTTTTGCATGGATTCGAAGATAATCCTTCTACTTCGCATTGATTTGAAGCTAAATCTTGTGTTTCGCATGGATTTGAAGCTAACTCGTTTGTTTCGCATCCTGTTGAAGCTAAATCATGCATATCACAAGTATCTGAAGCTAAACCATTTGATTCGCACGGATTTGATGATAAACCTTCTAGTTCGCATTGATTTGAAGCTAAATTATGTGTGTCGCATGGATTTGAAGCTAACTCGTTTGTTTCGCATGCTGTTGAAGCTAAATCAAGTATATCACAAGTATTTGAAGCAAAACCATTTGATTCGCACGGATTTGATGATAACCCTTCTAGTTCGCATTGATTTGAATTTAAATCACGTTTTTCGCATGGATTTGAAGCTAACTCGTTTGTATCACATGCAGTTGAAGTTAAATAATGTATATCACAAGTATTTGAAGCTAAACGATTTGTTTCGCATGGATTTGAAGATAAGCCCTATACTTCGCATTGATTTGCAGCTAAATCATGTGTTTCGCATGGATTTACGGCTAACTCGTTTGTTTCGCATGCAGTTGAAGCAAAATCATGTATATCACAATTTGTTTGCAGCTAAACCATTTGTTTTGCATGGATTCGAAGATAATCCTTCTACTTCGCATTGATTTGAAGCTAAATCTTGTGTTTCGCATGGATTTGAAGCTAACTCGTTTGTGTTGCATGCAGCTGAAGCTAAATCATGTATATCACAATTGTTTGAAGCTAAACCATTTGTTTTGCATGGATTCGAAGATAATCCTTCTACTTTGCATTGATTTGAAGTTAAATCATGTGTTTCGCATGGATTTGAAGCTAACTCGTTTGTTTCGCATGCAGTTGAAGCTAAATCATGTATATCACAAGTGTTTGAAGCTAAACCATTTGTTTCGCATGGATTCGAAGATAACCCTTCTACTTCGCATTGATTTGAAGCTAAATCATGTGTTTCGCTTGGATTTTAAGCTAACTCGTTTGTTTCACATGCAGTTGAGTTAAATCATGAATATCACAAGTATTTGAAGCTAAACGGTTTGTTTCGCATGGATTTGAAGATAAGCCTCCTACTTCGCATTGATTTGAAGCTAAATCATGTTTTTCGCGTGGATTTGAAGATAAGCCTCCTACTTCGCATTGATTTGATGCTAAATCATGTGTTTCGCATGGATTTGAAGCTAACTCGTTTATATCGCATGCAGTTGAAGCTAAATCAGGTATATCACAAGTATTTGAAGCTAAAACATTTGATTCGCATCGATTTGAAACTCAGCATTCTACTTCGCATAGATTTGAAGCTAAACCATTTGTTTCGCATTGATTCAAAGATCAGTCTTCCACTTCGCATTGATTTGAAGCTAAATCATGTGTTTCGCATGGATTTGAAGCTAACTCGTTTGTTTCGCATGAAGTTGATGCTGAATCATGTATATCACAAGTATTTGCAGCTAAACCATTTGTTTCGCATGGATTCGTAGATAAGCCTTCTACTTCGCATCGATTTGAAGCTCAATCATGTGTTTCGCATGGTTTTTGAAGCTAACTCGTTTGTTTCGCATGCTGTTGAAGCTAAATCATGTATATCACAAGTGTTTGAAGCTAAACCATTTGTTTCGCATGTATTCGAAGATAACCCTTCTACTTCGCATTGGTTTGAATTTAAATCATGTGTTTCGCATAGATTTGAAGCTAACTCGTTTGTTTCGCATGCAGTTGAAGATTAGTCATGCATATCACAAGTATCTGAAGATAAACCATTTGATTCCCATGGATTTGAAGCTATGCCTTCTACTTCGCATTAATTTGAAGCTAAATCATGTGTTCCGCTTGGATTTTAAGCTAACTCGTTTGTATCACATGCAGTTGAAGTTAAATCATGTATATCACAAGTATTTGAAGCTAAACGATTTGTTTCGCATGGATTTGAAGACAAGCCCTATACTTCGCATTGATTTGAAGCTAAATCATGTGTTTCGCATGGATTTGAAGCTAACTCGTTTGTTTCGCACGCTGTTCAAGCTAAATCATGTATATCACAAGTATTTGAAGCTAAACCATTTGATTCGCACGGATTTGATTATAACCCTTCTAGTTCGCATTGATTTGAAGCTAAATCATGTGTTTCGCATTGATTTGAATCTAACTCGTTTGTTTCGCATGCAGTTGAAGCTAAGTCATGTATATCACAAGTATTTGAAGATAAACCAATTGATTCCCATGGATTTGAAGCTATGCCTTCTACTTCGCTTTGATTTGAAGCTAAATCATGTGTTTGGCATGGATTTGAAGCTAACTCGTTTGATTCGCATGCTGTTGAAGCTAAATCATGTATATCACAAGTATTTGAATCTAAACCATTTGATTCGCACGGATTTGATGATAACCCTTCTAGTTCGCATTGATTTGAAGATAAATCATGTGTTTCGCATGGATTTCAAGCTAACTCGTTTGTTTCGCATGCACTTGAATATAAATCAAGTATATCACAAGTATTTGAAGCTAAACCGTTTGATTCGCATGGATTTGAAGCTAAGCCTTCAACTTCTAATTGATTTGAAGATGAATCATGTGTTTCGCTTGGATTTGAAGCACAGCCTTCTACTTCGCATTGATATGAAGCTAAATAATGTGTTTCGCTTGGATTTTAAGCTAACTCGTTTGTTTCGCATGCTGTTGAAGTTAAATCATGAATATCACAAGTATTTGAAGATAAACGGTTTGTTCCGCATGGATTTGAAGATAAGCCTCCTACTTCGCATTGATTTGATGCTAAATCATGTGTTTCGCATGGATTTGAAGCTAACTCGTTTATATCGCATGCAGTTGAAGCTAAATCATGTATATCACAAGTATTTGAAGCTAAAACATTTGATTCGCATGGATTTGAAACTCAGCATTCTACTTCGCATTGATTTGAAGCTAAATCATGTGTTCCGCTTGGATTTTAAGCTAACTCATTTGTATCACATGCAGTTGAAGTTAAATCATGTATATCACAGGTATTTGAAGCTAAACGATTTGTTTCGCATGGATTTGATGATAAGCCCTATACTTCGCATTGATTTGAAGCTAAATCATGTGTTTCGCATGGATTTGAAGCTAACTCGTTTGTTTCGCATCCTGTTGAAGCTAAATCATGCATATCACAAGTATCTGAAGCTAAACCATTTGATTCGCACGGTTTTGATGATAAACCTTCTAGTTCGCATTGATTTGAAGCTAAATTATGTGTTTCGCATGGATTTGAAGCTAACTCGTTTGTTTCGCATGCTGTTGAAGCTAAATCAAGTATATCACAAGTATTTGAAGCAAAACCATTTGATTCGCACGGATTTGATGATAACCCTTCTAGTTCGCATTGATTTGAATTTAAATCATGTTTTTCGCATGGATTTGAAGCTAACTCGTTTGTATCACATGCAGTTGAAGTTAAATAATGTATATCACAAGTATTTGAAGCTAAACGGTTTGTTTCGCATGGATTTGAAGATAAGCCTCCTACTTCGCATTGATTTGAAGCTAAATCATGTTTTTCGCGTGGATTTGAAGATAAGCCTCCTACTTCGCATTGATTTGATGCTAAATCATGTGTTTCGCATGGATTTGAAGCTAACTCGTTTATATCGCATGCAGTTGAAGCTAAATTAGGTATATCACAAGTATTTGAAGCTAAAACATTTGATTCGCATCGATTTGAAACTCAGCATTCTACTTCGCATAGATTTGAAGCTAAACCATTTGTTTCGCATTGATTCAAAGATCAGTCTTCCACTTCGCATTGATTTGAAGCTAAATCATGTGTTTCGCATGGATTTGAAGCTAACTCGTTTGTTTCGCATGAAGTTGATGCTGAATCATGTATATCACAAGTATTTGCAGCTAAACCATTTGTTTCGCATGGATTCGTAGATAAGCCTTCTACTTCGCATCGATTTGAAGCTCAATCATGTGTTTCGCATGGTTTTTGAAGCTAACTCGTTTGTTTCGCATGCTGTTGAAGCTAAATCATGTATATCACAAGTGTTTGAAGCTAAACCATTTGTTTCGCATGTATTCGAAGATAACCCTTCTACTTCGCATTGGTTTGAATTTAAATCATGTGATTCGCATAGATTTGAAGCTAACTCGTTTGTTTCGCATGCAGTTGAAGATTAGTCATGCATATCACAAGTATCTGAAGATAAACCATTTGATTCCCATGGATTTGAAGCTATGCCTTCTACTTCGCATTAATTTGAAGCTAAATCATGTGTTCCGCTTGGATTTTAAGCTAACTCGTTTGTATCACATGCAGTTGAAGTTAAATCATGTATATCACAAGTATTTGAAGCTAAACGGTTTGTTTCGCATGGATTTGAAGACAAGCCCTATACTTCGCATTGATTTGAAGCTAAATCATGTGTTTCGCATGGATTTGAAGCTAACTCGTTTGTTTCGCACGCTGTTGAAGCTAAATCATGTATATCACAAGTATTTGAAGCTAAACCATTTGATTCGCACGGATTTGATTATAACCCTTCTAGTTCGCATTGATTTGAAGCTAAATCATGTGTTTCGCATTGATTTGAATCTAA
Source organism: Megalopta genalis (assembly GCF_051020955.1). NCBI lineage: Eukaryota > Metazoa > Arthropoda > Insecta > Hymenoptera > Halictidae > Megalopta > Megalopta genalis. The sequence continues at coordinate 46,307 of NW_027476209.1, read as the reverse complement.
CTCGTTTGTTTCGCATGCAGTTGAAGCTAAGTCATGTATATCACAAGTATTTGAAGATAAACCAATTGATTCCCATGGATTTGAAGCTATGCCTTCTACTTCGCTTTGATTTGAAGCTAAATCATGTGTTTGGCATGGATTTGAAGCTAACTCGTTTGATTCGCATGCTGTTGAAGCTAAATCATGTATATCACAAGTATTTGAATCTAAACCATTTGATTCGCACGGATTTGATGATAACCCTTCTAGTTCGCATTGATTTGAAGATAAATCATGTGTTTCGCATGGATTTCAAGCTAACTCGTTTGTTTCGCATGCACTTGAATATAAATCAAGTATATCACAAGTATTTGAAGCTAAACCGTTTGATTCGCATGGATTTGAAGCTAAGCCTTCAACTTCTAATTGATTTGAAGATGAATCATGTGTTTCGCTTGGATTTGAAGCACAGCCTTCTACTTCGCATTGATATGAAGCTAAATAATGTGTTTCGCTTGGATTTTAAGCTAACTCGTTTGTTTCGCATGCTGTTGAAGTTAAATCATGAATATCACAAGTATTTGAAGATAAACGGTTTGTTCCGCATGGATTTGAAGATAAGCCTCCTACTTCGCATTGATTTGATGCTAAATCATGTGTTTCGCATGGATTTGAAGCTAACTCGTTTATATCGCATGCAGTTGAAGCTAAATCATGTATATCACAAGTATTTGAAGCTAAAACATTTGATTCGCATGGATTTGAAACTCAGCATTCTACTTCGCATTGATTTGAAGCTAAATCATGTGTTCCGCTAGGATTTTAAGCTAACTCATTTGTATCACATGCAGTTGAAGTTAAATCATGTATATCACAGGTATTTGAAGCTAAACGATTTGTTTCGCATGGATTTGATGATAAGCCCTATACTTCGCATTGATTTGAAGCTAAATCATGTGTTTCGCATGGATTTGAAGCTAACTCGTTTGTTTCGCATCCTGTTGAAGCTAAATCATGCATATCACAAGTATCTGAAGCTAAACCATTTGATTCGCACGGTTTTGATGATAAACCTTCTAGTTCGCATTGATTTGAAGCTAAATTATGTGTTTCGCATGGATTTGAAGCTAACTCGTTTGTTTCGCATGCTGTTGAAGCTAAATCAAGTATATCACAAGTATTTGAAGCAAAACCATTTGATTCGCACGGATTTGATGATAACCCTTCTAGTTCGCATTGATTTGAATTTAAATCATGTTTTTCGCATGGATTTGAAGCTAACTCGTTTGTATCACATGCAGTTGAAGTTAAATAATGTATATCACAAGTATTTGAAGCTAAACGATTTGTTTCGCATGGATTTGAAGATAAGCCCTATACTTCGCATTGATTTGAAGCTAAATCATGTGTTTCGCATGGATTTAAGGCTAACTCGTTTGTTTCGCATGCAGTTGAAGCAAAATCATGTATATCACAATTTGTTTGCAGCTAAACCATTTGTTTTGCATGGATTCGAAGATAATCCTTCTACTTCGCATTGATTTGAAGCTAAATCATGTGTTTCGCATGGATTTGAAGCTAACTCGTTTGTTTCGCATGCAGTTGAAGCTAAATCATGTATATCACAAGTATTTGAATCTAAACCATTTGATTCGCACGGATTTGATGATAACTCTTCTAGTTCGCATTGATTTGAAGCTAAATCATGGGTTTCGCATTGATTTAAAGCTAACTCGTTGTTTCGCATGCAGTTGAAGCTAAATCATGTATATCACAAGTATATGAATCTAAACCATTTGATTCGCACGGATTTGATGATAACCCTTCTGGTTCGCATTGATTTGAAGCTAAATCATGTGTTTCGCATGGATTTGAAGCTAAGCCTTCTACTTCGCATTAAATTGAAGCTAAATCATGTGTTTCGCATGGATTTGAAGCTAACACGTTTGTTTCGCATGCAGTTGAAGATAAGTCAAGTATATCACAAGTATTTGAAGATAAACCATTTGATTCCCATGGATTTTAAGCTATGCCTTCTACTTCGCATTGATTTGGAGCTAAATCATGTGTTTCACATGGATTTGAAGCTAACTCGTTTGTTTCGCATGGAGTTGAAGCTAAATCATGTATATCACAAGTGTTTGAAGCTAAACCATTTGTATCGCATGGATTCGAAGATAACCGTTCTACTTCGCATTGATTTGAAGCTAAACCATGTGTTTCGCTTGGATTTTAAGCTAACTCGTTTGTTTCACATGCAGTTGAGTTAAATCATGAATATCACAAGTATTTGAAGCTAAACGATTTGTTTCGCATGGATTTGAAGACAAGCCCTATACTTCGCATTGATTTGAAGCTAAATCATGTGTTTCGCATGTCTTTGAAGCTAACTCGTTTGATTCTCATGCTGTTGAAGCTAAATCATGTATATCACAAGTATTTGAAGCTAAACCATTTGATTCGCACGGATTTGATGATAACCCTTCTAGTTCGCATTGATTTGAAGCTAAAGCATGTGTTTCGCATTGATTTGAATCTAACTCGTTTGTTTCGCATGCAGTTGAAGCTAAGTCATGTATATCACAAGTATTTGAAGATAAACCAATTGATTCCCATGGATTTGAAGCTATGCCTTCTACTTCGCTTTGATTTGAAGCTAAATCATGTGTTTGGCATGGATTTGAAGCTAACTCGTTTGATTCGCATGCTGTTGAAGCTAAATCATGTATATCACAAGTATTTGAATCTAAACCATTTGATTCGCACGGATTTGATGATAACCCTTCTAGTTCGCATTGATTTGAAGATAAATCATGTGTTTCGCATGGATTTCAAGCTAACTCGTTTGTTTCGCATGCACTTGAATATAAATCAAGTATATCACAAGTATTTGAAGCTAAACCGTTTGATTCGCATGGATTTGAAGCTAAGCCTTCAACTTCTAATTGATTTGAAGATGAATCATGTGTTTCGCTTGGATTTGAAGCACAGCCTTCTACTTCGCATTGATATGAAGCTAAATAATGTGTTTCGCTTGGATTTTAAGCTAACTCGTTTGTTTCGCATGCTGTTGAAGCTAAATCATGTATATCACAAGTATTTGAAGATAAACCATTTGTTTCGCATGGATTCGAAGATAAGCCCCCTACTTCGCATTGATTTGAAGCTAAATCATGTGTTTCGCATGGATTTGAAGCTAACTCGTTTGTTTCGCATGCTGTTGAAGCTAAGTCATGTATATCACAAGTATTTGCGGCTAAACCATTTGTTTCGCATGGATTCGAAGGTAACCCTTCTATTTCGCATTGATTTGAAGCTAAATCATGTGTTTCGCATGGATTTGAATCTAACTCGTTTGTTTCGCATGCTGTTGAAACTAAATCATGTATATCACAAGTATTTGAAGCTAAACCATTTGCTTCGCATGGATTCGAAGATCAGCCTTCTACTTCGCGTTGACTTGATACTAAATCATGTGTTTCGCATGGATTTGAAGCTAACTCGTTTGTTTCGCATGCTGTTGAAGCTAAATCATGTATATCACAAGTATTTGAAGATAAACCGTTTGTTTCGCATGGATTCGAAGATAAGCCCCCTACTTCGCATTGATTTGAAGCTAAATCATGTGTTTCGCATGGATTTGAAGCTAACTCGTTTATATCGCATGCAGTTGAAGCTAAATCAGGTATATCACAAGTATTTGAAGCTAAAACATTTGATTCGCATCGATTTGAAACTCAGCATTCTACTTCGCATAGATTTGAAGCTAAACCATTTGTTTCGCATTGATTCAAAGATCAGTCTTCCACTTCGCATTGATTTGAAGCTAAATCATGTGTTTCGCATGGATTTGAAGCTAACTCGTTTGTTTCGCATGAAGTTGATGCTGAATCATGTATATCACAAGTATTTGCAGCTAAACCATTTGTTTCGCATGGATTCGTAGATAAGCCTTCTACTTCGCATCGATTTGAAGCTCAATCATGTGTTTCGCATGGTTTTTGAAGCTAACTCGTTTGTTTCGCATGCTGTTGAAGCTAAATCATGTATATCACAAGTGTTTGAAGCTAAACCATTTGTTTCGCATGTATTCGAAGATAACCCTTCTACTTCGCATTGGTTTGAATTTAAATCATGTGTTTCGCATAGATTTGAAGCTAACTCGTTTGTTTCGCATGCAGTTGAAGATTAGTCATGCATATCACAAGTATCTGAAGATAAACCATTTGATTCCCATGGATTTGAAGCTATGCCTTCTACTTCGCATTAATTTGAAGCTAAATCATGTGTTCCGCTTGGATTTTAAGCTAACTCGTTTGTATCACATGCAGTTGAAGTTAAATCATGTATATCACAAGTATTTGAAGCTAAACGATTTGTTTCGCATGGATTTGAAGACAAGCCCTATACTTCGCATTGATTTGAAGCTAAATCATGTGTTTCGCATGGATTTGAAGCTAACTCGTTTGTTTCGCACGCTGTTCAAGCTAAATCATGTATATCACAAGTATTTGAAGCTAAACCATTTGATTCGCACGGATTTGATTATAACCCTTCTAGTTCGCATTGATTTGAAGCTAAATCATGTGTTTCGCATTGATTTGAATCTAACTCGTTTGTTTCGCATGCAGTTGAAGCTAAGTCATGTATATCACAAGTATTTGAAGATAAACCAATTGATTCCCATGGATTTGAAGCTATGCCTTCTACTTCGCTTTGATTTGAAGCTAAATCATGTGTTTGGCATGGATTTGAAGCTAACTCGTTTGATTCGCATGCTGTTGAAGCTAAATCATGTATATCACAAGTATTTGAATCTAAACCATTTGATTCGCACGGATTTATGATAACCCTTCTAGTTCGCATTGATTTGAAGATAAATCATGTGTTTCGCATGGATTTCAAGCTAACTCGTTTGTTTCGCATGCACTTGAATATAAATCAAGTATATCACAAGTATTTGAAGCTAAACCGTTTGATTCGCATGGATTTGAAGCTAAGCCTTCAACTTCTAATTGATTTGAAGATGAATCATGTGTTTCGCTTGGATTTGAAGCACAGCCTTCTACTTCGCATTGATATGAAGCTAAATAATGTGTTTCGCTTGGATTTTAAGCTAACTCGTTTGTTTCGCATGCTGTTGAAGTTAAATCATGAATATCACAAGTATTTGAAGATAAACGGTTTGTTCCGCATGGATTTGAAGATAAGCCTCCTACTTCGCATTGATTTGATGCTAAATCATGTGTTTCGCATGGATTTGAAGCTAACTCGTTTATATCGCATGCAGTTGAAGCTAAATCATGTATATCACAAGTATTTGAAGCTAAAACATTTGATTCGCATGGATTTGAAACTCAGCATTCTACTTCGCATTGATTTGAAGCTAAATCATGTGTTCCGCTAGGATTTTAAGCTAACTCATTTGTATCACATGCAGTTGAAGTTAAATCATGTATATCACAGGTATTTGAAGCTAAACGATTTGTTTCGCATGGATTTGATGATAAGCCCTATACTTCGCATTGATTTGAAGCTAAATCATGTGTTTCGCATGGATTTGAAGCTAACTCGTTTGTTTCGCATCCTGTTGAAGCTAAATCATGCATATCACAAGTATCTGAAGCTAAACCATTTGATTCGCACGGTTTTGATGATAAACCTTCTAGTTCGCATTGATTTGAAGCTAAATTATGTGTTTCGCATGGATTTGAAGCTAACTCGTTTGTTTCGCATGCTGTTGAAGCTAAATCAAGTATATCACAAGTATTTGAAGCAAAACCATTTGATTCGCACGGATTTGATGATAACCCTTCTAGTTCGCATTGATTTGAATTTAAATCATGTTTTTCGCATGGATTTGAAGCTAACTCGTTTGTATCACATGCAGTTGAAGTTAAATAATGTATATCACAAGTATTTGAAGCTAAACGATTTGTTTCGCATGGATTTTAAGATAAGCCCTATACTTCGCATTGATTTGAAGCTAAATCATGTGTTTCGCATGGATTTAAGGCTAACTCGTTTGTTTCGCATGCAGTTGAAGCAAAATCATGTATATCACAATTTGTTTGCAGCTAAACCATTTGTTTTGCATGGATTCGAAGATAATCCTTCTACTTCGCATTGATTTGAAGCTAAATCATGTGTTTCGCATGGATTTGAAGCTAACTCGTTTGTTTCGCATGCAGTTGAAGCTAAATCATGTATATCACAAGTATTTGAATCTAAACCATTTGATTCGCACGGATTTGATGATAACTCTTCTAGTTCGCATTGATTTGAAGCTAAATCATGGGTTTCGCATTGATTTAAAGCTAACTCGTTGTTTCGCATGCAGTTGAAGCTAAATCATGTATATCACAAGTATTTGAATCTAAACCATTTGATTCGCACGGATTTGATGATAACCCTTCTAGTTCGCATTGATTTGAAGCTAAATCATGTGTTTCGCATGGATTTGAAGCTAAGCCTTCTACTTCGCATTAAATTGAAGCTAAATCATGTGTTTCGCATGGATTTGAAGCTAACACGTTTGTTTCGCATGCAGTTGAAGATAAGTCAAGTATATCACAAGTATTTGAAGATAAACCATTTGATTCCCATGGATTTTAAGCTATGCCTTCTACTTCGCATTGATTTGGAGCTAAATCATGTGTTTCACATGGATTTGAAGCTAACTCGTTTGTTTCGCATGGAGTTGAAGCTAAATCATGTATATCACAAGTGTTTGAAGCTAAACCATTTGTATCGCATGGATTCGAAGATAACCGTTCTACTTCGCATTGATTTGAAGCTAAACCATGTGTTTCGCTTGGATTTTAAGCTAACTCGTTTGTTTCACATGCAGTTGAGTTAAATCATGAATATCACAAGTATTTGAAGCTAAACGATTTGTTTCGCATGGATTTGAAGACAAGCCCTATACTTCGCATTGATTTGAAGCTAAATCATGTGTTTCGCATGTCTTTGAAGCTAACTCGTTTGATTCTCATGCTGTTGAAGCTAAATCATGTATATCACAAGTATTTGAAGCTAAACCATTTGATTCGCACGGATTTGATGATAACCCTTCTAGTTCGCATTGATTTGAAGCTAAAGCATGTGTTTCGCATTGATTTGAATCTAACTCGTTTGTTTCGCATGCAGTTGAAGCTAAGTCATGTATATCACAAGTATTTGAAGATAAACCAATTGATTCCCATGGATTTGAAGCTATGCCTTCTACTTCGCTTTGATTTGAAGCTAAATCATGTGTTTGGCATGGATGTGAAGCTAACTCGTTTGATTCGCATGCTGTTGAAGCTAAATCATGTATATCACAAGTATTTGAATCTAAACCATTTGATTCGCACGGATTTGATGATAACCCTTCTAGTTCGCATTGATTTGAAGATAAATCATGTGTTTCGCATGGATTTCAAGCTAACTCGTTTGTTTCGCATGCACTTGAATATAAATCAAGTATATCACAAGTATTTGAAGCTAAACCGTTTGATTCGCATGGATTTGAAGCTAAGCCTTCAACTTCTAATTGATTTGAAGATGAATCATGTGTTTCGCTTGGATTTGAAGCACAGCCTTCTACTTCGCATTGATATGAAGCTAAATAATGTGTTTCGCTTGGATTTTAAGCTAACTCGTTTGTTTCGCATGCTGTTGAAGCTAAATCATGTATATCACAAGTATTTGAAGATAAACCATTTGTTTCGCATGGATTCGAAGATAAGCCCCCTACTTCGCATTGATTTGAAGCTAAATCATGTGTTTCGCATGGATTTGAAGCTAACTCGTTTGTTTCGCATGCTGTTGAAGCTAAGTCATGTATATCACAAGTATTTGCGGCTAAACCATTTGTTTCGCATGGATTCGAAGGTAACCCTTCTATTTCGCATTGATTTGAAGCTAAATCATGTGTTTCGCATGGATTTGAATCTAACTCGTTTGTTTCGCATGCTGTTGAAACTAAATCATGTATATCACAAGTATTTGAAGCTAAACCATTTGCTTCGCATGGATTCGAAGATCAGCCTTCTACTTCGCGTTGACTTGATACTAAATCATGTGTTTCGCATGGATTTGAAGCTAACTCGTTTGTTTCGCATGCTGTTGAAGCTAAATCATGTATATCACAAGTATTTGAAGATAAACCGTTTGTTTCGCATGGATTCGAAGATAAGCCCCCTACTTCGCATTGATTTGAAGCTAAATCATGTGTTTCGCATGGATTTGAAGCTAACTCGTTTATATCGCATGCAGTTGAAGCTAAATCAGGTATATCACAAGTATTTGAAGCTAAAACATTTGATTCGCATCGATTTGAAACTCAGCATTCTACTTCGCATAGATTTGAAGCTAAACCATTTGTTTCGCATTGATTCAAAGATCAGTCTTCCACTTCGCATTGATTTGAAGCTAAATCATGTGTTTCGCATGGATTTGAAGCTAACTCGTTTGTTTCGCATGAAGTTGATGCTGAATCATGTATATCACAAGTATTTGCAGCTAAACCATTTGTTTCGCATGGATTCGTAGATAAGCCTTCTACTTCGCATCGATTTGAAGCTCAATCATGTGTTTCGCATGGTTTTTGAAGCTAACTCGTTTGTTTCGCATGCTGTTGAAGCTAAATCATGTATATCACAAGTGTTTGAAGCTAAACCATTTGTTTCGCATGTATTCGAAGATAACCCTTCTACTTCGCATTGGTTTGAATTTAAATCATGTGTTTCGCATAGATTTGAAGCTAACTCGTTTGTTTCGCATGCAGTTGAAGATTAGTCATGCATATCACAAGTATCTGAAGATAAACCATTTGATTCCCATGGATTTGAAGCTATGCCTTCTACTTCGCATTAATTTGAAGCTAAATCATGTGTTCCGCTTGGATTTTAAGCTAACTCGTTTGTATCACATGCAGTTGAAGTTAAATCATGTATATCACAAGTATTTGAAGCTAAACGATTTGTTTCGCATGGATTTGAAGACAAGCCCTATACTTCGCATTGATTTGAAGCTAAATCATGTGTTTCGCATGGATTTGAAGCTAACTCGTTTGTTTCGCACGCTGTTGAAGCTAAATCATGTATATCACAAGTATTTGAAGCTAAACCATTTGATTCGCACGGATTTGATTATAACCCTTCTAGTTCGCATTGATTTGAAGCTAAATCATGTGTTTCGCATTGATTTGAATCTAACTCGTTTGTTTCGCATGCAGTTGAAGCTAAGTCATGTATATCACAAGTATTTGAAGATAAACCAATTGATTCCCATGGATTTGAAGCTATGCCTTCTACTTCGCTTTGATTTGAAGCTAAATCATGTGTTTGGCATGGATTTGAAGCTAACTCGTTTGATTCGCATGCTGTTGAAGCTAAATCATGTATATCACAAGTATTTGAATCTAAACCATTTGATTCGCACGGATTTATGATAACCCTTCTAGTTCGCATTGATTTGAAGATAAATCATGTGTTTCGCATGGATTTCAAGCTAACTCGTTTGTTTCGCATGCACTTGAATATAAATCAAGTATATCACAAGTATTTGAAGCTAAACCGTTTGATTCGCATGGATTTGAAGCTAAGCCTTCAACTTCTAATTGATTTGAAGATGAATCATGTGTTTCGCTTGGATTTGAAGCACAGCCTTCTACTTCGCATTGATATGAAGCTAAATAATGTGTTTCGCTTGGATTTTAAGCTAACTCGTTTGTTTCGCATGCTGTTGAAGTTAAATCATGAATATCACAAGTATTTGAAGATAAACGGTTTGTTCCGCATGGATTTGAAGATAAGCCTCCTACTTCGCATTGATTTGATGCTAAATCATGTGTTTCGCATGGATTTGAAGCTAACTCGTTTATATCGCATGCAGTTGAAGCTAAATCATGTATATCACAAGTATTTGAAGCTAAAACATTTGATTCGCATGGATTTGAAACTCAGCATTCTACTTCGCATTGATTTGAAGCTAAATCATGTGTTCCGCTAGGATTTTAAGCTAACTCATTTGTATCACATGCAGTTGAAGTTAAATCATGTATATCACAGGTATTTGAAGCTAAACGATTTGTTTCGCATGGATTTGATGATAAGCCCTATACTTCGCATTGATTTGAAGCTAAATCATGTGTTTCGCATGGATTTGAAGCTAACTCGTTTGTTTCGCATCCTGTTGAAGCTAAATCATGCATATCACAAGTATCTGAAGCTAAACCATTTGATTCGCACGGTTTTGATGATAAACCTTCTAGTTCGCATTGATTTGAAGCTAAATTATGTGTTTCGCATGGATTTGAAGCTAACTCGTTTGTTTCGCATGCTGTTGAAGCTAAATCAAGTATATCACAAGTATTTGAAGCAAAACCATTTGATTCGCACGGATTTGATGATAACCCTTCTAGTTCGCATTGATTTGAATTTAAATCATGTTTTTCGCATGGATTTGAAGCTAACTCGTTTGTATCACATGCAGTTGAAGTTAAATAATGTATATCACAAGTATTTGAAGCTAAACGATTTGTTTCGCATGGATTTGAAGATAAGCCCTATACTTCGCATTGATTTGAAGCTAAATCATGTGTTTCGCATGGATTTAAGGCTAACTCGTTTGTTTCGCATGCAGTTGAAGCAAAATCATGTATATCACAATTTGTTTGCAGCTAAACCATTTGTTTTGCATGGATTCGAAGATAATCCTTCTACTTCGCATTGATTTGAAGCTAAATCATGTGTTTCGCATGGATTTGAAGCTAACTCGTTTGTTTCGCATGCAGTTGAAGCTAAATCATGTATATCACAAGTATTTGAATCTAAACCATTTGATTCGCACGGATTTGATGATAACTCTTCTAGTTCGCATTGATTTGAAGCTAAATCATGGGTTTCGCATTGATTTAAAGCTAACTCGTTGTTTCGCATGCAGTTGAAGCTAAATCATGTATATCACAAGTATTTGAATCTAAACCATTTGATTCGCACGGATTTGATGATAACCCTTCTAGTTCGCATTGATTTGAAGCTAAATCATGTGTTTCGCATGGATTTGAAGCTAAGCCTTCTACTTCGCATTAAATTGAAGCTAAATCATGTGTTTCGCATGGATTTGAAGCTAACACGTTTGTTTCGCATGCAGTTGAAGATAAGTCAAGTATATCACAAGTATTTGAAGATAAACCATTTGATTCCCATGGATTTTAAGCTATGCCTTCTACTTCGCATTGATTTGGAGCTAAATCATGTGTTTCACATGGATTTGAAGCTAACTCGTTTGTTTCGCATGGAGTTGAAGCTAAATCATGTATATCACAAGTGTTTGAAGCTAAACCATTTGTATCGCATGGATTCGAAGATAACCGTTCTACTTCGCATTGATTTGAAGCTAAACCATGTGTTTCGCTTGGATTTTAAGCTAACTCGTTTGTTTCACATGCAGTTGAGTTAAATCATGAATATCACAAGTATTTGAAGCTAAACGATTTGTTTCGCATGGATTTGAAGACAAGCCCTATACTTCGCATTGATTTGAAGCTAAATCATGTGTTTCGCATGTCTTTGAAGCTAACTCGTTTGATTCTCATGCTGTTGAAGCTAAATCATGTATATCACAAGTATTTGAAGCTAAACCATTTGATTCGCACGGATTTGATGATAACCCTTCTAGTTCGCATTGATTTGAAGCTAAAGCATGTGTTTCGCATTGATTTGAATCTAACTCGTTTGTTTCGCATGCAGTTGAAGCTAAGTCATGTATATCACAAGTATTTGAAGATAAACCAATTGATTCCCATGGATTTGAAGCTATGCCTTCTACTTCGCTTTGATTTGAAGCTAAATCATGTGTTTGGCATGGATTTGAAGCTAACTCGTTTGATTCGCATGCTGTTGAAGCTAAATCATGTATATCACAAGTATTTGAATCTAAACCATTTGATTCGCACGGATTTGATGATAACCCTTCTAGTTCGCATTGATTTGAAGATAAAGCATGTGTTTCGCATGGATTTCAAGCTAACTCGTTTGTTTCGCATGCACTTGAATATAAATCAAGTATATCACAAGTATTTGAAGCTAAACCGTTTGATTCGCATGGATTTGAAGCTAAGCCTTCAACTTCTAATTGATTTGAAGATGAATCATGTGTTTCGCTTGGATTTGAAGCACAGCCTTCTACTTCGCATTGATATGAAGCTAAATAATGTGTTTCGCTTGGATTTTAAGCTAACTCGTTTGTTTCGCATGCTGTTGAAGCTAAATCATGTATATCACAAGTATTTGAAGATAAACCATTTGTTTCGCATGGATTCGAAGATAAGCCCCCTACTTCGCATTGATTTGAAGCTAAATCATGTGTTTCGCATGGATTTGAAGCTAACTCGTTTGTTTCGCATGCTGTTGAAGCTAAGTCATGTATATCACAAGTATTTGCGGCTAAACCATTTGTTTCGCATGGATTCGAAGGTAACCCTTCTACTTCGCATTGATTTGAAGCTAAATCATGTGTTTCGCATGGATTTGAATCTAACTCGTTTGTTTCGCATGCTGTTGAAACTAAATCATGTATATCACAAGTATTTGAAGCTAAACCATTTGCTTCGCATGGATTCGAAGATCAGCCTTCTACTTCGCGTTGACTTGATACTAAATCATGTGTTTCGCATGGATTTGAAGCTAACTCGTTTGTTTCGCATGCTGTTGAAGCTAAATCATGTATATCACAAGTATTTGAAGATAAACCGTTTGTTTCGCATGGATTCGAAGATAAGCCCCCTACTTCGCATTGATTTGAAGCTAAATCATGTGTTTCGCATGGATTTGAAGCTAACTCGTTTGTTTCGCATGCTGTTGAAGCTAAGTCATGTATATCACAAGTATTTGCGGCTAAACCATTTGTTTCGCATGGATTCGAAGGTAACCCTTCTACTTCGCATTGATTTGAAGCTAAATCATGTGTTTCGCATGGATTTGAATCTAACTCGTTTGTTTCGCATGCTGTTGAAACTAAATCATGTATATCACAAGTATTTGAAGCTAAACCATTTGCTTCGCATGGATTCGAAGATCAGCCTTCTACTTCGCATTGATTAGATGCTAAATCATGTGTTTCGCATGGGTTTGAAGCTAACTCGTTTGTTTCGCCTGCATTTGAAGCCATATCACTTATATTTTCAAGTATGTGAAGCTAAATCATTCGTTTTGCATGGATTTGAAGCTAAGCCATCAACTTCGCGTTGACTTGATGCTAATTCATGTGTTTCGCATGGATTTGAAGCTAACTCATTTGCTTCGCAGGCAGTTGAAGCTGAATCATGTATATCACAAGTATTTGCGGCTAAACCATTTGTTTCGCATGGATTCGAAGGTAACCCTTCTACTTCGCATTGATTTTAATCTAAATCATGTGTTTCGCATGGATTTGAAGCTAACTCGTTTGTTTCGCATGCTGTTGAAGCTAAATCATGTATATCACAAGTATTTGAAGATAAACCATTTGTTACGCATGGATTCGAAGATAAGCCTACTACTTCGCATTGATTTGAAGCTAAATCATGTGTTTCGCATGGATTTGAAGCTGACTCGTTTGTTTCGCATGCTGTTGAAGCTAAATCATGTATATCACAAGTATTTGAAGCTAAACCATTTGTTTCGCATGGATTCGAAGATAAGCCTCCTACTTCGCATTGATTTGAAGCTAAATCATGTGTTCGCATGGATTTGAAGCTAACTCGTTTGCTTCGCATGCTGTTGAAGCTAAATCAAGTGTATCACAAGTATTTGAAGCTAAACCATTTGTTTCGCATGGATTCGAAGATCTGCCTTCTACTTCGCATTGATTAGATTCTAAATCATGTGTTTCGCATGGATTTGAAGCTAACTCGTTTGTTTCGCATGCTGTTGAAACTAAATCATGTATATCACAAGTATTTGAAGCTATATCATTTGTTTGGCATGGATTCGAAGATTAGCCTCCTACTTCGCATTGATTAGATGCTAAATCATGTGTTTCGCATGGATTTGAAGCTAACTCGTTTGTTTCGCAGGCAGTTGAAGCTGAATCATGTATATCAAAAGTATTTGAAGCTAAACTATTCGATTCGCATGGATTCGAAGATAATCCTTCCACTTCGCATTGATTTGAAGCTAAATCATGTGTTTCGCATGGATATGAAGTTATCTCGTTTGTTTCGCATGCAGTTGAAGATAAATCATGTATATCACAAGTATTTGAAGCTAAACCATTTGTTTCGCATGGATTCGAAAATAAGCCTTCTACTTCGCATTGATTTTAATCTAAATCATGTGTTTCGCATGGATTTGAAGCTAACTCGTTTGTTTCGCAGGCAGTTGAAGCTGAATCATGTATATCAAAAGTATTTGAAGCTAAACTATTCGATTCGCATGGATTCGAAGATAATCCTTCTAGTTCGCATTGATTTGAAGCTAAATCATGTGTTTCGTATGGATATGAAGTTATCTCGTTTGTTTCGCATGCAGTTGAAGATAAATCATGTATATCACAAGTATTTGAAGCTAAACCATTTGATTCGCACGGATTTGATGATAACTCTTCTAGTTCGCATTGATTTGAAGCTAAATCATGGGTTTCGCATTGATTTAAAGCTAACTCGTTGTTTCGCATGCAGTTGAAGCTAAATCATGTATATCACAAGTATTTGAATCTAAACCATTTGATTCGCACGGATTTGATGATAACCCTTCTAGTTCGCATTGATTTGAAGCTAAATCATGTGTTTCGCATGGATTTGAAGCTAAGCCTTCTACTTCGCATTAAATTGAAGCTAAATCATGTGTTTCGCATGGATTTGAAGCTAAGCCTTCTACTTCGCATTAAATTGAAGCTAAATCATGTGTTTCGCATGGATTTGAAGCTAAGCCTTCTACTTCGCATTAAATTGAAGCTAAATCATGTGTTTCGCATGGATTTGAAGCTAACACGTTTGTTTCGCATGCAGTTGAAGATAAGTCAAGTATATCACAAGTATTTGAAGATAAACCATTTGATTCCCATGGATTTTAAGCTATGCCTTCTACTTCGCATTGATTTGGAGCTAAATCATGTGTTACACATGGATTTGAAGCTAACTCGTTTGTTTCGCATGGAGTTGAAGCTAAATCATGTATATCACAAGTGTTTGAAGCTAATCCATTTGTATCGCATGGATTCGAAGATAACCCTTCTACTTCGCATTGATTTGAAGCTAAACCATGTGTTTCGCTTGGATTTTAAGCTAACTCGTTTGTTTCACATGCAGTTGAGTTAAATCATGAATATCACAAGTATTTGAAGCTAAACGGTTTGTTTCGCATGGATTTGAAGATAAGCCTCCTACTTCGCATTGATTTGATGCTAAATCATGTGTTTCGCATGTATTTGAAGCTAACTCGTTTATATCGCATGCAGTTGAAGCTAAATCATGTATATCACAAGTATTTGAAGCTAAACCATTTGATTCGCACGGATTTGATGATAACCCTTCTAGTTCGCATTGATTTGAAGCTAAAGCATGTGTTTCGCATTGATTTGAATCTAACTCGTTTGTTTCGCATGCAGTTGAAGCTAAGTCATGTATATCACAAGTATTTGAAGATAAACCAATTGATTCCCATGGATTTGAAGCTATGCCTTCTACTTCGCTTTGATTTGAAGCTAAATCATATGTTTGGCATGGATTTGAAGCTAACTCGTTTGATTCGCATGCTGTTGAAGCTAAATCATGTATATCACAAGTATTTGAATCTAAACCATTTGATTCGCACGGATTTGATGATAACCCTTCTAGTTCGCATTGATTTGAAGCTAAATCATGTGTTTCGCATGGATTTCAGGCTAACTCGTTTGTTTCGCATGCACTTGAATATAAATCAAGTATATCACAAGTATTTGAAGCTAAACCGTTTGATTCGCATGGATTTGAAGCTAAGCCTTCAACTTCTAATTGATTTGAAGATGAATCATGTGTTTCGCTTGGATTTGAAGCACAGCCTTCTACTTCGCATTGATATGAAGCTAAATAATGTGTTTCGCTTGGATTTTAAGCTAACTCGTTTGTTTCGCATGCTGTTGAAGCTAAATCATGTATATCACAAGTATTTGAAGATAAACCATTTGTTTCGCATGGATTCGAAGATAAGCCCCCTACTTCGCATTGATTTGAAGCTAAATCATGTGTTTCGCATGGATTTGAAGCTAACTCGTTTGTTTCGCATGCTGTTGAAGCTAAGTCATGTATATCACAAGTATTTGCGGCTAAACCATTTGTTTCGCATGGATTCGAAGGTAACCCTTCTACTTCGCATTGATTTGAAGCTAAATCATGTGTTTCGCATGGATTTGAATCTAACTCGTTTGTTTCGCATGCTGTTGAAACTAAATCATGTATATCACAAGTATTTGAAGCTAAACCATTTGCTTCGCATGGATTCGAAGATCAGCCTTCTACTTCGCATTGATTAGATGCTAAATCATGTGTTTCGCATGGGTTTTAAGCTAACTCGTTTGTTTCGCCTGCATTTGAAGCCATATCACTTATATTTTCAAGTATGTGAAGCTAAATCATTCGTTTTGCATGGATTTGAAGCTAAGCCATCAACTTCGCGTTGACTTGATGCTAATTCATGTGTTTCGCATGGATTTGAAGCTAACTCATTTGTTTCGCAGGCAGTTGAAGCTGAATCATGTATATCACAAGTATTTGCGGCTAAACCATTTGTTTCGCATGGATTCGAAGGTAACCCTTCTACTTCGCATTGATTTTAATCTAAATCATGTGTTTCGCATGGATTTGAAGCTAACTCGTTTGTTTCGCATGCTGTTGAAGCTAAATCATGTATATCACAAGTATTTGAAGATAAACCATTTGTTTCGCATGGATTCGAAGATAAGCCTACTACTTCGCATTGATTTGAAGCTAAATCATGTGTTTCGCATGGATTTGAAGCTGACTCGTTTGTTTCGCATGCTGTTGAAGCTAAATCATGTATATCACAAGTATTTGAAGCTAAACCATTTGTTTCGCATGGATTCGAAGATAAGCCTCCTACTTCGCATTGATTTGAAGCTAAATCATGTGTTCGCATGGATTTGAAGCCAACTCGTTTGCTTCGCATGCTGTTGAAGCTAAATCAAGTGTATCACAAGTATTTGAAGCTAAACCATTTGTTTCGCATGGATTCGAAGATCTGCCTTCTACTTCGCATTGATTAGATTCTAAATCATGTGTTTCGCATGGATTTGAAGCTAACTCGTTTGTTTCGCATGCTGTTGAAACTAAATCATGTATATCACAAGTATTTGAAGCTATATCATTTGTTTGGCATGGATTCGAAGATTAGCCTCCTACTTCGCATTGATTAGATGCTAAATCATGTGTTTCGCATGGATTTGAAGCTAACTCGTTTGTTTCGCAGGCAGTTGAAGCTAAATCATGTATATCACAAGTATTTGAAGCTATATCATATGTTTCGCATGGATTCGAAGTTAACCCTTCTAATTCGCATTGATTTGAAGCTAAATCATGTGTTCGCATGGATTTGAAGCTAACTCGTTTGCTTCGCATGCTGTTGAAGCTAAATCAAGTGTATCACAAGTATTTGAAGCTAAACCACTTGTTTCGCATGGATTCGAAGATCAGCCTTCTACTTCGCATTGATTAGATGCTAATTCATGTGTTTAGCATGGGTTTGAAGCTAACTCATTTGTTTCGCCTGCATTTGAAGCTATATCACTTATATTCACAAGTATGTGAAGCTAAATCATTCGTTTCGCATGGATTTGAAGCAAAGCCATCAACTTCGCGTTGACTTGATACTAAATCATTTTTTTCGTTTGGACTTGAAGCTAACTCGTTTGTTTAGCATGTTGTTGAAGCTAAATCATGTATATCACAAGTATTTGAAGCTATATCATATGTTTCGCATGGATTCGAAGATAACCCTTCTAATTCGCATTGATTTGAAGCTAAATCATGTGTTTCGCATGGATTTGAAGCTAACTCGTTTGGTTCGCATGCTGTTGAAGCTAAGTCATCTATATCACAAGTATTTGAAGATATATCATATGTTTCGCATGGATTCGAAGATAAGCCTCCTACCTCGCATTGATTTGAAGCTAAATCATGTGTTCGCATGGACTTGAAGCTACCTCGTTTGTTTCGCATTCTGTTGAAGCTAAATCAAGTGTATCACAAGTATTTGAAGCCAAACCATTTGCTTCGCATGGATTCGAAGATCAGCCTTCTACTTCGCATTTATTAGATGGTAAATCATGCGTTTCGCATGCATTTGAAGCTAACTCGTTTGTTTCGCATACTGTTGAAGCTAAATCATGCATATCACAAGTATTTGGAGCTAAACCATTTGTTTCGCATGGATTCGAAGATAAGCCTCCTACTTCGCATTGATTTGAAGCTAAACCATGTGTTTCGCATGGATTTGAATCTAACTCGTTTGTTTCGCATGCTGTTGAAACTAAATCATGTATATCACAAGTATTTGAAGCTAAACCATTTGTTTCGCATGGATTCGAAAATAAGCCTTCTACTTCGCATTGATTTTAATCTAAATCATGTGTTTCGCATGGATTTGAAGCTAACTCGTTTGTTTCGCATGCAGTTGAAGCTAAATCATGTATATCACAAGTATTTGAAGCTAAACCATTTGTTTCGCATGGATTCGAAAATAAGCCTTCTACTTCGCATTGATTTTAATCTAAATCAAGTGTTTCGCATGGATTTGAAGCTAACTCGTTTGTTTCGCATACTGTTGAAGCTAAATCATGCATATCACAAGTATTTGAAGCTAAACCATGTGTTTCGCATGGATTCGAAGATAAGCCTCCTACTTCGCATTGATTTGAAGCTAAATCATGTGTTTTGCATGGATTTGAAGCTAACTCGTTTGTTTCGCATGCTGTTGAAGCTAAGTCATGTATATCACAAGTATTTGCGGCTAAACCATTTGTTTCGCATGGATTCGAAGGTAACCCTTCTACTTCGCATTGATTTGTAGCTAAATCATGTGTTTCGCATGGATTTGAATCTAACTCGTTTGTTTCGCATGCTGTTGAAACTAAATCATGTATATCACAAGTATTTGAAGCTAAACCATTTGCTTCGCATGGATTCGAAGATCAGCCTTCTACTTCGCATTGATTAGATGCTAAATCATGTGTTTCGCATGGGTTTGAAGCTAACTCGTTTGTTTCGCCTGCATTTGAAGCCATATCACTTATATTTTCAAGTATGTGAAGCTAAATCATTCGTTTTGCATGGATTTGAAGCTAAGCCATCAACTTCGCGTTGACTTGATGCTTATTCATGTGTTTCGCATGGATTTGAAGCTAACTCGTTTGTTTCGCATGCTGTTGAAGCTAAGTCATGTAAATCACAAGTATTTGAAGCTAAACCATTTGTTTCGCATGGATTCGAAGATAAGCCTTCCACTTCGCATTCATTTGAAGCTAAATCATGTGTTCCGCATGGATTTGAAGCTAATTCGTTTGTTTCGCATGCAGTTGAAGCTGAATCATGTATATCACAAGTATTTACGGATAAACCATTTGTTTCGCATGGAGTCGAAGGTAACACTTCTACTTCGCATTGATTTGAAGCTAAATCATGCGTTTCGCATGGATTTGAAGCTAACTCGTTTGTTTCGCATTCTGTTGAAGCTAAATCATGCATATCACAAGTATTTGAAGCTAAACCATTTGTTTCGCATGGATTCGAAGATAAGCCTCCTACTTCGCATTGATTTGAAGCTAAATCATGTGTTCGCATGGATTTGAAGCTACCTCGTTTGTTTCGCATGCTGTTAAAGCTAAATCATGTATATCACAAGTATTTGAAGCTAAACCATTCGCTTCGCATGGATTCGAAGGTCAGCCTTCTACTTCGCATTGATTAGATGCTAAATCATGTGTTTCGCATGGGTTTGAAGCTAACTCGTTTGTTTCGCCTGCCTTTGAAGCCATATCACTTATATTTTCAGGTATGTGAAGCTAAATCATTCGTTTTGCATGGATTTGAAGCTAAGCCATCATCTTCGCGTTGACTTGATGCTAATTCTTGTGTTTCGCATGGATTTGAAGCTAACTCGTTTGTTTCGCAGGCAGTTGAAGCTGAATCATGTATATCAAAAGTATTTGAAGCTAAACTATTCGTTTCGCATGGATTCGAAGATAAGCCTTCCACTTCGCATTGATTTGAAGCTAAATCATGTGTTCCGCATGGATTTGAAGCTGACTCGTTTGTTTCGCATGCAGTTGAAGCTGAATCATGTATATCACAAGTATTTGCGGCTAAACAATTTGTTTCGAATGGATTCGAAGGTAACCCTTCTACTTCGCATTGATTTTAATCTAAATCATGTGTTTCGCATGAATTTGAAGCTAACTCGTTTGTTTCGCAGGCAGTTGAAGCTGAATCATGTATATCAAAAGTATTTGAAGCTAAACTATTCGTTTCGCATGGATTCGAAGGTAACCCTTCTACTTCGCATTGATTTGAAGCTAAATCATGTGTTTCGCATGGATTTGAATCTAACTCGTTTGTTTCGCATGCTGTTGAAACTAAATCATGTATATCACAAGTATTTGAAGCTAAACCATTTGCTTCGCATGGATTCGAAGATCAGGCCTCTACTTCGCATTGATTAGATGCTAAATCATGTGTTTCGCATGGGTTTGAAGCTAACTCGTTTGTTTCGCCTGCATTTGAAGCCATATCACTTATATTTTCAAGTATGTGAAGCTAAATCATTCCTTTTGCATGGATTTGAAGCTAAGCCATCAACTTCGCGTTGACTTGATGCTTATTCATGTGTTTCGCATGGATTTGAAGCTAACTCGTTTGTTTCGCAGGCAGTTGAAGCTGAATCATGTATATCAAAAGTATTTGAAGCTAAACTCTTCGTTTCGCATGGATTCGAAGATAAGCCTTCCACTTCGCATTGATTTGAAGCTAAATCATGTGTTCGCATGGACTTGAAGCTACCTCGTTTGTTTCGCATTCTGTTGAAGCTAAATCAAGTGTATCACAAGTATTTGAAGCCAAACCATTTGCTTCGCATGGATTCGAAGATCAGCCTTCTACTTCGCATTTATTAGATGGTAAATCATGCGTTTCGCATGAATTTGAAGCTAACTCGTTTGTTTCGCATACTGTTGAAGCTAAATCATGCATATCACAAGTATTTGAAGCTAAACCATTTGTTTCGCATGGATTCGAAGATAAGCCTCCTACTTCGCATTGATTTCAAGCTAAATCATGGGTTTCGCATGGATTTGAAGCTAACTCGTTTGTTTCGCATGCTGTTGAAGCTAAGTCATGTATATCACAAGTATTTGCGGCTAAACCATTTGTTTCGCATGGATTCGAAGGTAACCCTTCTACTTCGCATTGATTTGAAGTTAAATCATGTGTTTCGCATGGATTTGAATCTAACTCGTTTGTTTCGCATGCTGTTGAAGCTAAGTCATGTATATCACAAGTATTTGCGGCTAAACCATTTGTTTCGCATGGATTCGAAGGTAACCCTTCTACTTCGCATTGATTTGTAGCTAAATCATGTGTTTCGCATGGATTTGAATCTAACTCGTTTGTTTCGCATGCTGTTGAAACTAAATCATGTATATCACAAGTATTTGAAGCTAAACCATTTGCTTCGCATGGATTTGAAGCTAAGCCATCAACTTCGCGTTGACTTGATGCTAATTCTTGTGTTTCGCATGGATTTGAAGCTAACTCGTTTGTTTCGCAAGCAGTTGAAGCTGAATCATGTATATCAAAAGTATTTGAAGCTAAACTATTCGTTTCGCATGGATTCGAAGATAAGCCTTCCACTTCGCATTGATTTGATGCTAAATCATGTGTTTCGCATGGATTTGAAGCTAACTCGTTTGTTTCGCATGCTGTTGAATCTAAATCATGTATATCACAAGTATTTGAAGCTAAACCATTTGTTTCGCATGGATTCGAAGATAACCCTTCTACTTCGCATTGATTTCAAGCTAAATCATGGGTTTCGCATGGATTTGAAGCTAACTCGTTTGTTTCGCATGCTGTTGAAGCTAAGTCATGTATATCACAAGTATTTGCGGCTAAACCATTTGTTTCGCATGGATTCGAAGGTAACCCTTCTACTTCGCATTGATTTGAAGTTAAATCATGTGTTTCGCATGGATTTGAATCTAACTCGTTTGTTTCGCATGCTGTTGAAACTAAATCATGTATATCACAAGTATTTGAAGCTAAACCATTTGCTTCGCATGGATTCGAAGATCAGGCCTCTACTTCGCATTGATTAGATGCTAAATCATGTGTTTCGCATGGGTTTGAAGCTAACTCGTTTGTTTCGCCTGTATTTGAAGCCATATCACTTATATTTTCAAGTATGTGAAGCTAAATCATTCCTTTTGCATGGATTTGAAGCTAAGCCATCAACTTCGCGTTGACTTGATGCTTATTCATGTGTTTCGCATGGATTTGAAGCTAACTCGTTTGTTTAGCATGTTGTTGAATCTAAATCATATATATCACAAGTATTTGAAGCTAAACCATTTGTTTCGCATGGATTTGAAGATCTGTCTTCTACTTCGCATTGATTTGAATCTAAAACCTTTGTTTCGCATGGATTTGAAGCTAACTCGTTTGTTTCGCATGCAGTTGAAGCTAAATCATGTATATCACAAGTATTTGAAGCAAAACCATTTGCTTCGCATGGATTCGAAGATCATCCTTCTACTTCGCATTCATTAGATGCTAAATCATGTGTTTCGCATGGGTTTGAAGCTAACTCGTTTGTTTCGCCTGCATTTGAAGCCATATCACTTATATTTTCAAGTATGTGAAGCTAAATCATTCGTTTTGCATGGATTTGAAGCTAAGCCATCAACTTCGCGTTGACTTGATGCTAATTCTTGTGTTTCGCATGGATTTGAAGCTAACTCGTTTGTTTCGCAGGCAGTTGAAGCTGAATCATGTATATCAAAAGTATTTGAAGCTAAACTATTCGTTTCGCATGGATTCGAAGATAAGCCTTCCACTTCGCATTGATTTGAAGCTAAATCATGTGTTCGCATGGACTTGAAGCTACCTCGTTTGTTTCGCATTCTGTTGAAGCTAAATCAAGTGTATCACAAGTATTTGAAGCCAAACCATTTGCTTCGCATGGATTCGAAGATCAGCCTTCTACTTCGCATTTATTAGATGGTAAATCATGCGTTTCGCATGGATTTGAAGCTAACTCGTTTGTTTCGCATACTGTTGAAGCTAAATCATGCATATCACAATTATTTGAAACTAAACCATTTGTTTCGCATGGATTCGAATATAAGCCTCCTACTTCGCATTGATTTGAAGCTAAATCATGTGTTCGCATGGATTTGAAGCTACCTCGTTTGTTTCGCATGCTGTTAAAGCTAAGTCATGTATATCACAAGTATTTGCGGCTAAACCACTATTTTCGCATGGATTCGAAGGTAACCCTTCTACTTCGCATTGATTTGAAGCTAAATCATGTGTTTCGCATGGATTTGAATCTATCTCGTTTGTTTCGCATGCTGTTGAAACTAAATCATGTATATCACAAGTATTTGAAGCTAAACCATTTGCTTCGCATGGATTCGAAGATCATCCTTCTACTTCGCATTCATTAGATGCTAAATCATGTGTTTCGCATGGGTTTGAAGCTAACTCGTTTGTTTCGCCTGTATTTGAAGCCATATCACTTATATTTTCAAGTATGTGAAGCTAAATCATTCCTTTTGCATGGATTTGAAGCTAAGCCATCAACTTCGCGTTGACTTGATGCTTATTCATGTGTTTCGCATGGATTTGAAGCTAACTCGTTTGTTCAGCATGTTGTTGAATCTAAATCATGTATATCACAAGTATTTGAAGCTAAACCATTTGTTTCGCATGGATTCGAAGATAAGCCTCCTACTTCGCATTGATTTCAAGCTAAATCATGGGTATCGCATGGATTTGAAGCCAACTCGTTTGTTTCGCATGCTGTTGAAGCTAAGTCATGTATATCACAAGTATTTGCGGCTAAACCATTTGTTTCGCATGGATTCGAAGGTAACCCTTCTACTTCGCATTGTTTTGAAGTTAAATCATGTGTTTCGCATGGATTTGAATCTAACTCGTTTGTTTCGCATGCTGTTGAAGCTAAATCATGTATATCACAAGTATTTGAAGCTAAACCATTTGTTCCGCATGGATTCGAAGATAAGCCTCCTACTTCGCATTGATTTGAAGCTAAATCATGTGTTTCGCATGGATTTGAAGCTAACTCGTTTGCTTCGCACGCTGTTGAAGCTAAATCATGTATATCACAAGTATTTGCGGCTAAACCACTATTTTCGCATGGATTCGAAGGTAACCCTTCTACTTCGCATTGATTTCAAGCTAAATCATGGGTTTCGCATGGATTTGAAGCTAACTCGTTTGTTTCGCATGGATTCGAAGTTAACCCTTCTAATTCGCATTGATTTGAAGCTAAATCATGTGTTCGCATGGATTTGAAGCTAACTCGTTTGCTTCGCATGCTGTTGATGCTAAATCAAGTGTATCACAAGTATTTGAAGCTAAACCACTTGTTTCGCATGGATTCGAAGATCAGCCTTCTACTTCGCATTGATTAGATGCTAAATCATGGGTTTAGCATGGGTTTGAAGCTAACTCATTTGTTTCGCCTGCATTTGAAGCTATATCACTTATATTCACAAGTATGTGAAGCTAAATCATTCGTTTCGCATGGATTTGAAGCAAAGCCATCAACTTCGCGTTGACTTGATACTAAATCATTTTTTTCGTTTGGACTTGAAGCTAACTCGTTTGTTTAGCATGTTGTTGAAGCTAAATCATGTATATCACAAGTATTTGAAGCTATATCATATGTTTCGCATGGATTCGAAGATAACCCTTCTAATTCGCATTGATTTGAAGCTAAATCATGTGTTTCGCATGGATTTGAAGCTAACTCGTTTGTTTCGCATGCTGTTGAAGCTAAGTCATCTATATCACAAGTATTTGAAGATATATCATATGTTTCGCATGGATTCGAAGATAATCCTTCTAATTCGCATTGATTTGAAGCTAAATCATGTTTTTCGGATGGATTTGAAGCTAACTCGTTTGTTTCGCATGCTGTTGAAGCTAAGTCATGTATATCACAAGTATTAGACGCTAAACCATTTGTTTCGCATGGATTCGAAGATAAGCCTCCTACCTCGCATTGATTTGAAGCTAAATCATGTGTTCGCATGGACTTGAAGCTACCTCGTTTATTTCGCATGCTGTTGAAGCTAAATCATGTATATCGCAAGTATATGAAGCTAATCCAATTGTGTCGCATGGATTCGAACATAAGCCTTCTACTTCGCATTGATTTGAAGCTAAATCATGTGTTTCGCATGGATTTGAATCTAACTCGTTTGTTTCGAATGCTGTTGAAGCTAAATCGTGTATATCACAAGTATTTGAAGCTATATCATTTGTTTCGCATGGATTCGAAGATAAGCCTCCTACTTCGCATTGATTTGAAGCTAAATCATGTGTTCGCATGGATTTGAAGCTACCTCGTTTGTTTCGCATGCTGTTAAAGCTAAGTCATGTATATCACAAGTATTTGCGGTTAAACCACTTGCTTCGCATGGATTCGAAGGTAACCCTTCTACTTCGCATTGATTTGAAGCTAAATCATGTGTTTCGCATGGATTTGAATCTAACTCGTTTGTTTCGCATGCTGTTGAAACTAAATCATGTATATCACAAGTATTTGAAGCTAAACCATTTGCTTCGCATGGATTCGAAGATCATCCTTCTACTTCGCATTCATTAGATGCTAAATCATGTGTTTCGCATGGGTTTGAAGCTAACTCGTTTGTTTCGCCTGCATTTGAAGCCATATCACTTATATTTTCAAGTATGTGAAGCTAAATCATTCGTTTTGCAAGGATTTGAAGCTAAGCCATCAACTTCGCGTTGACTTGATGCTAATTCTTGTGTTTCGCATGGATTTGAAGCTAACTCGTTTGTTTCGCAGGCAGTTGAAGCTGAATCATGTATATCAAAAGTATTTGAAGCTAAACTATTCGTTTCGCATGGATTCGAAGATAAGCCTTCCACTTCGCATTGATTTGAAGCTAAATCATGTGTTCCGCATGGATTTGAATCTAACTCGATTGTTTCGCATGCTGTTGAAACTAAATCATGTATATCACAAGTATTTGAAGCTAAACCATTTGCTTCGCATGGATTCGGAGATCAGGCCTCTACTTCGCATTGATTAGATGCTAAATCATGTGTTTCGCATGGGTTTGAAACTAACTCGTTTGTTTCGCCTGTATTTGAAGCCATATCACTTATATTTTCAAGTATGTGAAGCTAAATCATTCCTTTTGCATGGATTTGAAGCTAAGCCATCAACTTCGCGTTGACTTGATGCTTATTCATGTGTTTCGCATGGATTTGAAGCTAACTCGTTTGTTTAGCATGTTGTTGAAGCTAAACCATGTATATCACAAGTATTTGAAGCTATATCATATGTTTCGCATGGATTCGAAGTTAACCCTTCTAATTCGCATTGATTTGAAGCTAAATCATGTGTTCGCATGGATTTGAAGCTAACTCGTTTGCTTCGCATGCTGTTGATGCTAAATCAAGTGTATCACAAGTATTTGAAGCTAAACCACTTGTTTCGCATGGATTCGAAGATCAGCCTTCTACTTCGCATTGATTAGATGCTAAATCATGGGTTTAGCATGAGTTTGAAGCTAACTCATTTGTTTCGCCTGCATTTGAAGCTATATCACTTATATTCACAAGTATGTGAAGCTAAATCATTCGTTTCGCATGGATTTGAAGCAAAGCCATCAACTTCGCGTTGACTTGATACTAAATCATTTTTTTCGTTTGGACTTGAAGCTAACTCGTTTGTTTAGCATGTTGTTGAAGCTAAATCATGTATATCACAAGTATTTGAAGCTATATCATATGTTTCGCATGGATTCGAAGATAACCCTTCTAATTCGCATTGATTTGAAGCTAAATCATGTGTTTCGCATGGATTTGAAGCTAACTCGTTTGTTTCGCATGCTGTTGAAGCTAAGTCATCTATATCACAAGTATTTGAAGATATATCATATGTTTCGCATGGATTCGAAGATAATCCTTCTAATTCGCATTGATTTGAAGCTAAATCATGTTTTTCGGATGGATTTGAAGCTAACTCGTTTGTTTCGCATGCTGTTGAAGCTAAGTCATGTATATCACAAGTATTCGAAGCTAAACCATTTGTTTCGCATGGATTCGAAGATAAGCCTCCTACCTCGCATTGATTTGAAGCTAAATCATGTGTTCGCATGGACTTGAAGCTACCTCGTTTATTTCGCATGCTGTTGAAGCTAAATCATGTATATCGCAAGTATATGAAGCTAATCCAATTGTGTCGCATGGATTCGAACATAAGCCTTCTACTTCGCATTGATTTGAAGCTAAATCATGTGTTTCGCATGGATTTGAATCTAACTCGTTTGTTTCGAATGCTGTTGAAGCTAAATCGTGTATATCACAAGTATTTGAAGCTATATCATTTGTTTCGCATGGATTCGAAGATAAGCCTCCTACTTCGCATTGATTTGAAGCTAAATCATGTGTTCGCATGGATTTGAAGCTACCTCGTTTGTTTCGCATGCTGTTAAAGCTAAGTCATGTATATCACAAGTATTTGCGGTTAAACCACTTGCTTCGCATGGATTCGAAGGTAACCCTTCTACTTCGCATTGATTTGAAGCTAAATCATGTGTTTCGCATGGATTTGAATCTAACTCGTTTGTTTCGCATGCTGTTGAAACTAAATCATGTATATCACAAGTATTTGAAGCTAAACCATTTGCTTCGCATGGATTCGAAGATCATCCTTCTACTTCGCATTCATTAGATGCTAAATCATGTGTTTCGCATGGGTTTGAAGCTAACTCGTTTGTTTCGCCTGCATTTGAAGCCATATCACTTATATTTTCAAGTATGTGAAGCTAAATCATTCGTTTTGCAAGGATTTGAAGCTAAGCCATCAACTTCGCGTTGACTTGATGCTAATTCTTGTGTTTCGCATGGATTTGAAGCTAACTCGTTTGTTTCGCAGGCAGTTGAAGCTGAATCATGTATATCAAAAGTATTTGAAGCTAAACTATTCGTTTCGCATGGATTCGAAGATAAGCCTTCCACTTCGCATTGATTTGAAGCTAAATCATGTGTTCCGCATGGATTTGAAGCTGACTCGTTTGTTTCGCATGCAGTTGAAGCTGAATCATGTATATCACAAGTATTTGAAGCTATATCATTTGTTTCGCATGGATTCGAAGATTAGCCTTCTACTTCGCATTGATTAGATGCTAAATCATGTGTTTAGCATGGGTTTGAAGCTAACACGTTTGTTTCGCCTGCATTTGAAGCTATATCACTTATATTCACAAGTATGTGAAGCTAAATCATTCGTTTCGCATTTATTTGAAGCAAAGCCATCAACTTCGCGTTGACTTGATACTAAATCATGTTTTTCGTTTGGACTTGAAGCTAACTCGTTTGTTTAGCATGTTGTTGAAGCTAAGTCATGTATATCACAAGTATTTGAAGCTAAACCATTTGTTTCGCATGGATTCGAAGATAAGCCCCCTACCTCGCAGTGATTTGAAGCTAAATCATGTGTTCGCATGGACTTGAAGCTACCTCGTTTGTTTCGCATTCTGTTGAAGCTAAATCAAGTGTATCACAAGTATTTGAAGCCAAACCATTTGCTTCGCATGGATTCGAAGCTCAGCCTTCTACGTCGCATTTATTAGATGGTAAATCATGCGTTTCGCATGGATTTGAAGCTAACTCGTTTGTTTCGCATTCTGTTGAAGCTAAATCATGCATATCACAAGTATTTGAAGCTAAACCATTTGCTTCGCATGGATTCGAAGGTCAGCCTTCTACTTCGCATTTATTAGATGCTAGATCATGTGTTTCGCATGGGTTTGAAGCTAACTCGTTTGTTTCGCCTGCATTTGAAGCCATATCACTTATATTTTCAAGTATGTGAAGCTAAATCATTCGTTTTGTTTGTATTTGAAGCTAAGCCATCAACTTTGCGTTGACGTGATGCTAATTCATGTGTTTCGCATGGATTTGAAGCTAACTCGTTTGTTTAGCATGCAGTTGAAGCTGAATCATGTATATCAAAAGTATTTGAAGCTAAACTATTCGTTTCGCATGGATTCGAAGATAAGCCTTCCACTTCGCATTGATTTGAAGCTAAATCATGTGTTTCGTATGGATTTGAAGTTATCTCGTTTGTTTCGCATGCAGTTGAAGCTAAATCATGTATATCACAAGTATTTGAAGCTAAACCATTTGCTTCGCATGGATTCGAAAATCAGCCTTCTACTTCGCATTGATTAGATGCTAAATCATGTGTTTCGCATGGGTTTGAAGCTAACTCGTTTGTTTCGCCTGCATTTGAAGCCATATCACTTATATTTTCAAGTATGTGAAGCTAAATCATTCGTTATGCATGGATTTGAAGCTAAGCCATCAACTTCGCGTTGACTTGATGCTTATTCATGTGTTTCGCATCGATTTGAAGCTAACTCGTTTGTTTCGCAGGCAGTTGAAGCTGAATCATGTATATCAAAAGTATTTGATGCTAAACAATTCGTTTCGCATGGATTCGAAGATAAGCCTTCCACTTCGCATTGATTTGAAGCTAAATCATGTGTTCCGCATGGATTTGAAGCTGACTCGTTTGTTTCGCATGCAGTTGAAGCTGAATCATGTATATCACAAGTACTTGCGGCTAAACCATTTGTTTCGCATGGATTCGAAGGTAACCCTTCTACTTCGCATTGATTTGATGCTAAATCATGTGTTTCGCATGGATTTGAATCTAACTCGTTTGTTTCGCATGCTGTTGAAACTAAATCATGTATATCACAAGTATTTGAAGCTAAACCATTTGCTTCGCATGGATTCGAAGATCATCCTTCTACTTCGCATTCATTAGATGCTAAATCATGTGTTTCGCATGGGTTTGAAGCTAACTCGTTTGTTTCGCCTGCATTTGAAGCCATATCACTTATATTTTCAAGTATGTGAAGCTAAATCATTCGTTTTGCAAGGATTTGAAGCTAAGCCATCAACTTCGCGTTGACTTGATGCTAATTCTTGTGTTTCGCATGGATTCGAACATAAGCCTTCTACTTCGCATTGATTTGAAGCTAAATCATGTGTTTCGCATGGATTTGAATCTAACTCGTTTGTTTCGAATGCTGTTGAAGCTAAATCGTGTATATCACAAGTATTTGAAGCTATATCATTTGTTTCGCATGGATTCGAAGATAAGCCTCCTACTTCGCATTGATTTGAAGCTAAATCATGTGTTCGCATGGATTTGAAGCTACCTCGTTTGTTTCGCATGCTGTTAAAGCTAAGTCATGTATATCACAAGTATTTGCGGTTAAACCACTTGCTTCGCATGGATTCGAAGGTAACCCTTCTACTTCGCATTGATTTGAAGCTAAATCATGTGTTTCGCATGGATTTGAATCTAACTCGTTTGTTTCGCATGCTGTTGAAACTAAATCATGTATATCACAAGTATTTGAAGCTAAACCATTTGCTTCGCATGGATTCGAAGATCATCCTTCTACTTCGCATTCATTAGATGCTAAATCATGTGTTTCGCATGGGTTTGAAGCTAACTCGTTTGTTTCGCCTGCATTTGAAGCCATATCACTTATATTTTCAAGTATGTGAAGCTAAATCATTCGTTTTGCAAGGATTTGAAGCTAAGCCATCAACTTCGCGTTGACTTGATGCTAATTCTTGTGTTTCGCATGGATTTGAAGCTAACTCGTTTGTTTCGCAGGCAGTTGAAGCTGAATCATGTATATCAAAAGTATTTGAAGCTAAACTATTCGTTTCGCATGGATTCGAAGATAAGCCTTCCACTTCGCATTGATTTGAAGCTAAATCATGTGTTCCGCATGGATTTGAAGCTGACTCGTTTGTTTCGCATGCAGTTGAAGCTGAATCATGTATATCACAAGTATTTGAAGCTATATCATTTGTTTCGCATGGATTCGAAGATTAGCCTTCTACTTCGCATTGATTAGATGCTAAATCATGTGTTTAGCATGGGTTTGAAGCTAACTCGTTTGTTTCGCCTGCATTTGAAGCTATATCACTTATATTCACAAGTATGTGAAGCTAAATCATTCGTTTCGCATTTATTTGAAGCAAAGCCATCAACTTCGCGTTGACTTGATACTAAATCATGTTTTTCGTTTGGACTTGAAGCTAACTCGTTTGTTTAGCATGTTGTTGAAGCTAAGTCATGTATATCACAAGTATTTGAAGCTAAACCATTTGTTTCGCATGGATTCGAAGATAAGCCCCCCTACCTCGCAATGATTTGAAGCTAAATCATGTGTTCGCATGGACTTGAAGCTACCTCGTTTGTTTCGCATTCTGTTGAAGCTAAATCAAGTGTATCACAAGTATTTGAAGCCAAACCATTTGCTTCGCATGGATTCGAAGCTCAGCCTTCTACGTCGCATTTATTAGATGGTAAATCATGCGTTTCGCATGGATTTGAAGCTAACTCGTTTGTTTCGCATTCTGTTGAAGCTAAATCATGCATATCACAAGTATTTGAAGCTAAACCATTTGCTTCGCATGGATTCGAAGGTCAGCCTTCTACTTCGCATTTATTAGATGCTAGATCATGTGTTTCGCATGGGTTTGAAGCTAACTCGTTTGTTTCGCCTGCATTTGAAGCCATATCACTTATATTTTCAAGTATGTGAAGCTAAATCATTCGTTTTGTTTGTATTTGAAGCTAAGCCATCAACTTTGCGTTGACGTGATGCTAATTCATGTGTTTCGCATGGATTTGAAGCTAACTCGTTTGTTTAGCATGCAGTTGAAGCTGAATCATGTATATCAAAAGTATTTGAAGCTAAACTATTCGTTTCGCATGGATTCGAAGATAAGCCTTCCACTTCGCATTGATTTGAAGCTAAATCATGTGTTTCGTATGGATTTGAAGTTATCTCGTTGTTTCGCATGCAGTTGAAGCTAAATCATGTATATCACAAGTATTTGAAGCTAAACCATTTGCTTCGCATGGATTCGAAAATCAGCCTTCTACTTCGCATTGATTAGATGCTAAATCATGTGTTTCGCATGGGTTTGAAGCTAACTCGTTTGTTTCGCCTGCATTTGAAGCCATATCACTTATATTTTCAAGTATGTGAAGCTAAATCATTCGTTTTGCATGGATTTGAAGCTAAGCCATCAACTTTCGCGTTGACTTGATGCTTATTCATGTGTTTCGCATCGATTTGAAGCTAACTCGTTTGTTTCGCAGGCAGTTGAAGCTGAATCATGTATATCAAAAGTATTTGAAGCTAAACCATTTGCTTCGCATGGATTCGAAATCAGCCTTCTACTTCGCATTGATTAGATGCTAAATCATGTGTTTCGCATGGGTTTGAAGCTAACTCGTTTGTTTCGCCTGCATTTGAAGCCATATCACTTATATTTTCAAGTATGTGAAGCTAAATCATTCGTTATGCATGGATTTGAAGCTAAGCCATCAACTTCGCGTTGACTTGATGCTTATTCATGTGTTTCGCATCGATTTGAAGCTAACTCGTTTGTTTCGCAGGCAGTTGAAGCTGAATCATGTATATCAAAAGTATTTGATGCTAAACAATTCGTTTCGCATGGATTCGAAGATAAGCCTTCCACTTCGCATTGATTTGAAGCTAAATCATGTGTTCGCATGGATTTGAAGCTAACTCGTTTGTTTCGCATGCAGTTGAAGCTGAATCATGTATATCAAAAGTATTTGAAGCTAAACTATTCGTTTCGCATGGATTCGAAGATAAGCCTTCCACTTCGCATTGATTTGAAGCTAAATCATGTGTTTCGTATGGATTTGAAGTTATCTCGTTTGTTACGCATGCAGTTGAAGCTAAATCATGTATATCACAAGTATTTGAAGCTAAACCATTTGTTTCGCATGGATTCGAAGATAAGCCTTCTACTTCGCATTGATTTTAATCTAAATCATGTGTTTCGCATGGATTTGAAGCTAACTCGTTTGTTTCGCATGCTGTTGAAGC
The DNA here is from genome assembly GCF_051020955.1 of Megalopta genalis. Taxonomy (NCBI): domain Eukaryota; kingdom Metazoa; phylum Arthropoda; class Insecta; order Hymenoptera; family Halictidae; genus Megalopta; species Megalopta genalis. Next base: position 13,130 of record NW_027476209.1, on the reverse strand, counting down.
TAAATCATGTATATCACAAGTATTTGAAGCTATATCATATGTTTCGCATGGATTCGAAGATAACCCTTCTAATTCGCATTGATTTGAAGCTAAATCATGTGTTTCGGATGGATTTGAAGCTAACTCGTTTGTTTCGCATGCTGTTGAAGCTAAGTCATGTTTATCACAAGTATGTGAAGCTAAACCATTTGTTTCGCATGGATTCGAAGATAAGCCTCCTACCTCGCATTGATTTGAAGCTAAATCATGTGTTTCGCATGGATTTGAAGCTAACTTGTTTGTTTCGCATGCTGTTGAAGCTAAATCATGTATATCACAAGTATTTGAATCTAAACCATTTGTTTCGCATGGATTCGAAGATAAGCCTCCTACTTCGCATTGATTTGAAGGTAAATCATGTGTTCGCATGGATTTGAAGCTACCTCGTTTGTTTCGCATGCTGTTAAAAATTTGTCATGTATATCACAAGTATTTGCGGCTAAACCATTTGTTTCGCATGGATTCGAAAATCAGCCTTCTACTTCGCATTGATTAGATGCTAAATCATGTGTTTCGCATGGGTTTGAAGCTAACTCGTTTGTTTCGCCTGCATTTGAAGCCATATCACTTATATTTTCAAGTATGTGAAGCTAAATCATTCGTTTTGCATGGTTTTGAAGCTAAGCCATCAACTTCGCGTTGACTTGATGCTAATTCATGTGTTTCGCATGGATTTGAAGCTAACTCGTTTGTTTCGCATGCTGTTGAAGCTAAGTCATGTTTATCACAAGTATTTGAAGCTAAACCATTTGTTTCGCATGGATTCGAAGATAAGCCTCCTACCTCGCATTGATTTGAAGCTAAATCATGTGTTTCGGATGGATTTGAAGCTAACTCGTTTGTTTCGCATGCTGTTGAAGCTAAGTCATGTTTATCACAAGTATTTGAAGCTAAACCATTTGTTTCGCATGGATTCGAAGATAAGCCTCCTACCTCGCATTGATTTGAAGCTAAATCATGTGTTTCGCATGGATTTGAAGCTAACTTGTTTGTTTCGCATGCTGTTGAAGCTAAATCATGTATATCACAAGTATTTGAATCTAAACCATTTGTTTCGCATGGATTCGAAGATAAGCCTCCTACTTCGCATTGATTTGAAGGTAAATCATGTGTTCGCATGGATTTGAAGCTACCTCGTTTGTTTCGCATGCTGTTGAAGCTAAATCATGAATATCACAAGTATTTGAAGCTATATCATATGTTTCGCATGGATTCGAAGATAACCCTTCTAATTCGCATTGATTTTAAGCTAAATCATGTGTTTCGCATGGATTGAAGCTAACTCGTTTGTTTCGCATGCTGTTGAAGCTAAGTCATGTATATCACAAGTATTTGAAGCTAAACCATTTGTTTCGCATGGATTCGAAGATAAGCCTTCTACTTCGCATTGATTTGAAGCTAAATCATGTGTTCCGCATGGATTTGAAGCCAACTCGTTTGTTTCGCATGCTGTTGAAGCTAAATCATGAATATCACAAGTATTTGAAGCTATATCATATGTTTCGCATGGATTCGAAGATAACCCTTCTAATTCGCATTGATTTTAAGCTAAATCATGTGTTTCGCATGGATTTGAAGCTAACTCGTTGTTTCGCATGCTGTTGAAGCTAAGTCATGTATATCACAAGTATTTGAAGCTAAACCATTTGTTTGGCATGGATTCGAAGATAAGCCTTCCACTTCGCATTCATTTGAAGCTAAATCATGTGTTCCGCATGGATTTGAAGCTAACTCGTTTGTTTCGCATGCAGTTGAAGCTGAATCATGTATATCACAAGTATTTGCGGCTAAACCATTTGTTTCGCATGGATTCGAAGGTAACCCTTCTACTTCGCATTGATTTTAATCTAAATCATGTGTTTCGCATGGATTTGAAGCTAACTCGTTTGTTCGCATGCTGTTGAAGCTAAATCATGTATATCACAAGTATTTGAAGCTATATCATATGTTTCGCATGGATTCGAAGATAACCCTTCTAATTCGCATTGATTTTAAGCTAAATCATGTGTTTCGCATGGATTTGAAGCTAACTCGTTTGTTTCGCATGCTGTTGAAGCTAAGTCATGTATATCACAAGTATTTGAAGCTAAACCATTTGTTTCGCATGGATTCGAAAATAAGCCTCCTACTTCGCATTCATTTGAAGCTAAATCATGTGTTCCGCGTGGATTTGAAGCTAACTCGTTTGTTTCGCCTGCATTTGAAGCCATATCACTTATATTTTCAAGTATGTGAAGCTAAAACATTCGTTTTGCATGGATTTGAAGCTAAGCCATCAACTTCGCGTTGACGTGATGCTAATTCATGTGTTTCGCATGGATTTGAAGCTAACTCGTTTGTTTCGCAGGCAGTTGAAGCTGAATCATGTATATCAAAAGTATTTGAAGCTATATCATATGTTTCGCATGGATTCGAAGATAACCCTTCTAATTCGCATTGATTTTAAGCTAAATCATGTGTTTCGCATGGATTTGAAGCTAACTCGTTTGTTTCGCATGCTGTTGAAGCTAAGTCATGTATATCACAAGTATTTGAAGCTAAACCATTTGTTTCGCATGGATTCGAAAATAAGCCTCCTACTTCGCATTCATTTGAAGCTAAATCATGTGTTCCGCGTGGATTTGAAGCTAACTCGTTTGTTTCGCCTGCATTTGAAGCCATATCACTTATATTTTCAAGTATGTGAAGCTAAAACATTCGTTTTGCATGGATTTGAAGCTAAGCCATCAACTTCGCGTTGACGTGATGCTAATTCATGTGTTTCGCATGGATTTGAAGCTAACTCGTTTGTTTCGCAGGCAGTTGAAGCTGAATCATGTATATCAAAGGTATTTGAAGCTAAACTATTCGTTTCGCATGGATTCGAAGATAAGCCTTCCACTTCGCATTGATTTGAAGCTAAATCATGTGTTCGCATGGATTTGAAGCTAACTCGTTTGTTTCGCAGGCAGTTGAAGCTGAATCATGTATATCAAAAGTATTTGAAGCTAAACTATTCGTTTCGCATGGATTCGAAGATAACCCTTCCACTTCGCATTGATTTTAATCTAAATCATGTGTTTCGCATGGATTTGAAGCTAACTCGTTTGTTTCGCATGCTGTTGAAACTAAATCATGTATATCACAAGTATTTGAAGCTATATCATTTGTTTCGCATGGATTCGAAGATTAGCCTTCTACTTCGCATTGATTAGATGCTAAATCATGTGTTTAGTATGGGTTTGAAGATAACTCGTTTGTTTCGCCTGCATTTGAAGCAATATCACTTATATTTTCAAGTATGTGTAGCTAAAACATTCGTTTTGCATGGATTTGAAGCTAAGCCATCAACTTCACGTTGACGTGATGCTAATTCATGTGTTTTGCATGGATTTAAAGCTAACTCGTTTGTTTAGCATGCAGTTGAAGCAAAATCATGTATATCACAAGTATTTGACGCTAAACCATTTGTTTCGCATGGATTCGAAGATAACCCTTCTACTTCGCATTGATTTGAAGCTAAATCATGTGTTCCGCATGGATTTGAAGCTAACTCGTTTGTTTCGCATGCTGTTGAAGCTAAATCATGAATATCACAAGTATTTGAAGCTATATCATATGTTTCGCATGGATTCGAAGATAACCCTTCTAATTCGCATTGATTTGAAGCTAAATCATGTGTTTCGCATGGATTTGAAGCTAACTCGTTTGTTTCGCATGCTGTTGAAGCTAAGTCATGTATATCACAAGTATTTGAAGCTAAACCATTTGTTTCGCATGGATTCGAAGATAAGCCTTCCACTTCGCATTCATTTGAAGCTAAATCATGTGTTCCGCATGGATTTGAAGCTAACTCGTTTGTTTCGCATGCAGTTGAAGCTGAATCATGTATATCACAAGTATTTGCGGCTAAACCATTTGTTTCGCATGGATTCGAAGGTAACCCTTCTACTTCGCATTGATTTTAATCTAAATCATGTGTTTCGCATGGATTTGAAGCTAACTCGTTTGTTTCGCATGCTGTTGAAGCTAAATCATGTATATCACAAGTATTTGAAGCTATATCATATGTTTCGCATGGATTCGAAGATAACCCTTCTAATTCGCATTGATTTTAAGCTAAATCATGTGTTTCGCATGGATTTGAAGCTAACTCGTTTGTTTCGCATGCTGTTGAAGCTAAGTCATGTATATCACAAGTATTTGAAGCTAAACCATTTGTTTCGCATGGATTCGAAAATAAGCCTCCTACTTCGCATTCATTTGAAGCTAAATCATGTGTTCCGCGTGGATTTGAAGCTAACTCGTTTGTTTCGCATGCAGTTGAAGCTGAATCATGTATATCACAAGTATTTGCGGCTAAACCATTTGTTTCGCATGGATTCGAAGGTAACACTTCTACTTCGCATTGAATTGAAGCTAAATCATGCGTTTCGCATGGATTTGAAGCTAACTCGTTTGTTTCGCCTGCATTTGAAGCCATATCACTTATATTTTCAAGTATGTGAAGCTAAAACATTCGTTTTGCATGGATTTGAAGCTAAGCCATCAACTTCGCGTTGACGTGATGCTAATTCATGTGTTTCGCATGGATTTGAAGCTAACTCGTTTGTTTCGCAGGCAGTTGAAGCTGAATCATGTATATCAAAAGTATTTGAAGCTAAACTATTCGTTTCGCATGGATTCGAAGATAAGCCTTCCACTTCGCATTGATTTGAAGCTAAATCATGTGTTCGCATGGATTTGAAGCTAACTCGTTTGTTTCGCAGGCAGTTGAAGCTGAATCATGTATATCAAAAGTATTTGAAGCTAAACTATTCGTTTCGCATGGATTAGAAGATAAGCCTTCCACTTCGCATTGATTTTAATCTAAATCATGTGTTTCGCATGGATTTGAAGCTAACTCGTTTGTTTCGCATGCTGTTGAAGCTAAATCATGTATATCACAAGTATTTGAAGCTAAACCATTTGTTTCGCATGGATTCGAAGATCAGCCTTCTACTTCGCATTGATTAGATGCTAAATCATGTGTTTCGCATGGATTTGAAGCTAACTCGTTTGTTTCGCATGCTGTTGAAGCTAAGTCATGTATATCACAAGTATTTGAAGCTAAACCATTTGTTTCGCATGGATTCGAAGATAAGCCTTCCACTTCGCATTCATTTGAAGCTAAATCATGTGTTCCGCATGGATTTGAAGCTAACTCGTTTGTTTCGCATGCAGTTGAAGCTGAATCATGTATATCACAAGTATTTGCGGCTAAACCATTTGTTTCGCATGGATTCGAAGGTAACCCTTCTACTTCGCATTGATTTTAATCTAAATCATGTGTTTCGCATGGATTTGAAGCTAACTCGTTTGTTTCGCATGCTGTTGAAGCTAAATCATGTATATCACAAGTATTTGAAGCTATATCATATGTTTCGCATGGATTCGAAGATAACCCTTCTAATTCGCATTGATTTTAAGCTAAATCATGTGTTTCGCATGGATTTGAAGCTAACTCGTTTGTTTCGCATGCTGTTGAAGCTAAGTCATGTATATCACAAGTATTTGAAGCTAAACCATTTGTTTCGCATGGATTCGAAAATAAGCCTCCTACTTCGCATTCATTTGAAGCTAAATCATGTGTTCCGCGTGGATTTGAAGCTAACTCGTTTGTTTCGCATGCAGTTGAAGCTGAATCATGTATATCACAAGTATTTGCGGCTAAACCATTTGTTTCGCATGGATTCGAAGGTAACACTTCTACTTCGCATTGAATTGAAGCTAAATCATGCGTTTCGCATGGATTTGAAGCTAACTCGTTTGTTTCGCCTGCATTTGAAGCCATATCACTTATATTTTCAAGTATGTGAAGCTAAAACATTCGTTTTGCATGGATTTGAAGCTAAGCCATCAACTTCGCGTTGACGTGATGCTAATTCATGTGTTTCGCATGGATTTGAAGCTAACTCGTTTGTTTCGCAGGCAGTTGAAGCTGAATCATGTATATCAAAAGTATTTGAAGCTAAACTATTCGTTTCGCATGGATTCGAAGATAAGCCTTCCACTTCGCATTGATTTGAAGCTAAATCATGTGTTCGCATGGATTTGAAGCTAACTCGTTTGTTTCGCAGGCAGTTGAAGCTGAATCATGTATATCAAAAGTATTTGAAGCTAAACTATTCGTTTCGCATGGATTAGAAGATAAGCCTTCCACTTCGCATTGATTTTAATCTAAATCATGTGTTTCGCATGGATTTGAAGCTAACTCGTTTGTTTCGCATGCTGTTGAAGCTAAATCATGTATATCACAAGTATTTGAAGCTAAACCATTTGTTTCGCATGGATTCGAAGATCAGCCTTCTACTTCGCATTGATTAGATGCTAAATCATGTGTTTCGCATGGATTTGAAGCTAACTCGTTTGTTTCGCATGCTGTTGAAACTAAATCATGTATATCACAAGTATTTGAAGCAGTATCATTTGTTTCGCATGGATTCGAAGATTAGCCTTCTACTTCGCATTGATTAGATGCTAAATCATGTGTTTAGTATGGGTTTGAAGATAACTCGTTTGTTTCGCCTGCATTTGAAGCAATATCACTTATATTTTCAAGTATGTGTAGCTAAAACATTCGTTTTGCATGGATTTGAAGCTAAGCCATCAACTTCACGTTGACGTGATGCTAATTCATGTGTTTCGCATGGATTTGAAGCTAACTCGTTTGTTTAGCATGCAGTTGAAGCAAAATCATGTATATCACAAGTATTTGACGCTAAACCATTTGTTTCGCATGGATTCGAAGATAACCCTTCTACTTCGCATTGATTTGAAGCTAAATCATGTGTTCCGCATGGATTTGAAGCTAACTCGGTTTGTTTCGCATGCTGTTGAAGCTAAATCATGAATATCACAAGTATTTGAAGCTAAACCATTTGTTTCGCATGGATTCGAAGATAAGCCTCCTACTTCGCATTGATTTGAAGCTAAATCATGTGTTCGCATGGATTTGAAGCTAACTCGTTTGTTTCGCAGGCAGTTGAAGCTGAATCATGTATATCAAAAGTATTTGAAGCTAAACTATTCGTTTCGCATGGATTAGAAGATAAGCCTCCACTTCGCATTGATTTTAATCTAGATCATGTGTTTCGCATGGATTTGAAGCTAACTCGTTTGTTTCGCATGCTGTTGAAGCTAAATCATGTATATCACAAGTATTTGAAGCTAAACCATTTGTTTCGCATGGATTCGAAGATCAGCCTTCTACTTCGCATTGATTAGATGCTAAATCATGTGTTTCGCATGGGTTTGAAGCTAACTCGTTTGTTTCGCCTGCATTTGAAGCAATATCACTTATATTTCAAGTATGTGTAGCTAAAACATTCGTTTTGCATGGATTTGAAGCTAAGCCATCAACTTCACGTTGACGTGATGCTAATTCATGTGTTTCGCATGGATTTGAAGCTAACTCGTTTGTTTCGCATGCTGTTGAAGCTAAATCATGAATATCACAAGTATTTGAAGCTATATCATATGTTCGCATGGATTCGAAGATAACCCTTCTAATTCGCATTGATTTGAAGCTAAATCATGTGTTTCGCATGGATTTGAAGCTAACTCGTTTGTTTCGCATGCTGTTGAAGCTAAGTCATGTATATCACAAGTATTTGAAGCTAAACCATTTGTTTCGCATGGATTCGAAGATAAGCCTTCCACTTCGCATTCATTTGAAGCTAAATCATGTGTTCCGCATGGATTTGAAGCTAACTCGTTTGTTTCGCATGCAGTTGAAGCTGAATCATGTATATCACAAGTATTTGCGGCTAAACCATTTGTTTCGCATGGATTCGAAGGTAACCCTTCTACTTCGCATTGATTTTAATCTAAATCATGTGTTTCGCATGGATTTGAAGCTAACTCGTTTGTTTCGCATGCTGTTGAAGCTAAATCATGTATATCACAAGTATTTGAAGCTATATCATATGTTTCGCATGGATTCGAAGATAACCCTTCTAATTCGCATTGATTTTAAGCTAAATCATGTGTTTCGCATGGATTTGAAGCTAACTCGTTTGTTTCGCATGCTGTTGAAGCTAAGTCATGTATATCACAAGTATTTGAAGCTAAACCATTTGTTTCGCATGGATTCGAAAATAAGCCTCCTACTTCGCATTCATTTGAAGCTAAATCATGTGTTCCGCGTGGATTTGAAGCTAACTCGTTTGTTTCGCATGCAGTTGAAGCTGAATCATGTATATCACAAGTATTTGCGGCTAAACCATTTGTTTCGCATGGATTCGAAGGTAACACTTCTACTTCGCATTGAATTGAAGCTAAATCATGCGTTTCGCATGGATTTGAAGCTAACTCGTTTGTTTCGCCTGCATTTGAAGCCATATCACTTATATTTTCAAGTATGTGAAGCTAAAACATTCGTTTTGCATGGATTTGAAGCTAAGCCATCAACTTCGCGTTGACGTGATGCTAATTCATGTGTTTCGCATGGATTTGAAGCTAACTCGTTTGTTTCGCAGGCAGTTGAAGCTGAATCATGTATATCAAAAGTATTTGAAGCTAAACTATTCGTTTCGCATGGATTCGAAGATAAGCCTTCCACTTCGCATTGATTTGAAGCTAAATCATGTGTTCGCATGGATTTGAAGCTAACTCGTTTGTTTCGCAGGCAGTTGAAGCTGAATCATGTATATCAAAAGTATTTGAAGCTAAACTATTCGTTTCGCATGGATTAGAAGATAAGCCTTCCACTTCGCATTGATTTTAATCTAAATCATGTGTTTCGCATGGATTTGAAGCTAACTCGTTTGTTTCGCATGCTGTTGAAGCTAAATCATGTATATCACAAGTATTTGAAGCTAAACCATTTGTTTCGCATGGATTCGAAGATCAGCCTTCTACTTCGCATTGATTAGATGCTAAATCATGTGTTTCGCATGGATTTGAAGCTAACTCGTTTGTTTCGCATGCTGTTGAAACTAAATCATGTATATCACAAGTATTTGAAGCAGTATCATTTGTTTCGCATGGATTCGAAGATTAGCCTTCTACTTCGCATTGATTAGATGCTAAATCATGTGTTTAGTATGGGTTTGAAGATAACTCGTTTGTTTCGCCTGCATTTGAAGCAATATCACTTATATTTTCAAGTATGTGTAGCTAAAACATTCGTTTTGCATGGATTTGAAGCTAAGCCATCAACTTCACGTTGACGTGATGCTAATTCATGTGTTTCGCATGGATTTGAAGCTAACTCGTTTGTTTAGCATGCAGTTGAAGCAAAATCATGTATATCACAAGTATTTGACGCTAAACCATTTGTTTCGCATGGATTCGAAGATAACCCTTCTACTTCGCATTGATTTGAAGCTAAATCATGTGTTCCGCATGGATTTGAAGCTAACTCGTTTGTTTCGCATGCTGTTGAAGCTAAATCATGAATATCACAAGTATTTGAAGCTAAACCATTTGTTTCGCATGGATTCGAAGATAAGCCTCCTACTTCGCATTGATTTGAAGCTAAATCATGTGTTCGCATGGATTTGAAGCTAACTCGTTTGTTTCGCAGGCAGTTGAAGCTGAATCATGTATATCAAAAGTATTTGAAGCTAAACTATTCGTTTCGCATGGATTAGAAGATAAGCCTTCCACTTCGCATTGATTTTAATCTAGATCATGTGTTTCGCATGGATTTGAAGCTAACTCGTTTGTTTCGCATGCTGTTGAAGCTAAATCATGTATATCACAAGTATTTGAAGCTAAACCATTTGTTTCGCATGGATTCGAAGATCAGCCTTCTACTTCGCATTGATTAGATGCTAAATCATGTGTTTCGCATGGGTTTGAAGCTAACTCGTTTGTTTCGCCTGCATTTGAAGCAATATCACTTATATTTTCAAGTATGTGTAGCTAAAACATTCGTTTTGCATGGATTTGAAGCTAAGCCATCAACTTCACGTTGACGTGATGCTAATTCATGTGTTTCGCATGGATTTGAAGCTAACTCGTTTGTTTCGCATGCTGTTGAAGCTAAATCATGAATATCACAAGTATTTGAAGCTATATCATATGTTTCGCATGGATTCGAAGATAACCCTTCTAATTCGCATTGATTTGAAGCTAAATCATGTGTTTCGCATGGATTTGAAGCTAACTCGTTTGTTTCGCATGCTGTTGAAGCTAAGTCATGTATATCACAAGTATTTGAAGCTAAACCATTTGTTTCGCATGGATTCGAAGATAAGCTTCCACTTCGCATTCATTTGAAGCTAAATCATGTGTTCCGCATGGATTTGAAGCTAACTCGTTTGTTTCGCATGCAGTTGAAGCTGAATCATGTATATCACAAGTATTTGCGGCTAAACCATTTGTTTCGCATGGATTCGAAGGTAACCCTTCTACTTCGCATTGATTTTAATCTAAATCATGTGTTTCGCATGGATTTGAAGATAACTCGTTTGTTTCGCATGCTGTTGAAGCTAAATCATGTATATCACAAGTATTTGAAGCTATATCATATGTTTCGCATGGATTCGAAGATAACCCTTCTAATTCGCATTGATTTTAAGCTAAATCATGTGTTTCGCATGGATTTGAAGCTAACTCGTTTGTTTCGCATGCTGTTGAAGCTAAGTCATGTATATCACAAGTATTTGAAGCTAAACCATTTGTTTCGCATGGATTCGAAAATAAGCCTCCTACTTCGCATTCATTTGAATCTAAATCATGTGTTCCGCGTGGATTTGAAGCTAACTCGTTTGTTTCGCATGCAGTTGAAGCTGAATCATGTATATCACAAGTATTTGCGGCTAAACCATTTGTTTCGCATGGATTCGAAGGTAACACTTCTACTTCGCATTGAATTGAAGCTAAATCATGCGTTTCGCATGGATTTGAAGCTAACTCGTTTGTTTCGCCTGCATTTGAAGCCATATCACTTATATTTTCAAGTATGTGAAGCTAAAACATTCGTTTTGCATGGATTTGAAGCTAAGCCATCAACTTCGCGTTGACGTGATGCTAATTCATGTGTTTCGCATGGATTTGAAGCTAACTCGTTTGTTTCGCAGGCAGTTGAAGCTGAATCATGTATATCAAAAGTATTTGAAGCTAAACTATTCGTTTCGCATGGATTCGAAGATAAGCCTTCCACTTCGCATTGATTGAAGCTAAATCATGTGTTCGCATGGATTTGAAGCTAACTCGTTTGTTTCGCAGGCAGTTGAAGCTGAATCATGTATATCAAAAGTATTTGAAGCTAAACTATTCGTTTCGCATGGATTAGAAGATAAGCCTTCCACTTCGCATTCATTTTAATCTAAATCATGTGTTTCGCATGGATTTGAAGCTAACTCGTTTGTTTCGCATGCTGTTGAAGCTAAATCATGTATATCACAAGTATTTGAAGCTAAACCATTTGTTTCGCATGGATTCGAAGATCAGCCTTCTACTTCGCATTGATTAGATGCTAAATCATGTGTTTCGCATGGATTTGAAGCTAACTCGTTTGTTTCGCATGCTGTTGAAACTAAATCATGTATATCACAAGTGTTTGAAGCAGTATCATTTGTTTCGCATGGATTCGAAGATTAGCCTTCTACTTCGCATTGATTAGATGCTAAATCATGTGTTTAGTATGGGTTTGAAGATAACTCGTTTGTTTCGCCTGCATTTGAAGCAATATCACTTATATTTTCAAGTATGTGTAGCTAAAACATTCGTTTGCATGGATTTGAAGCTAAGCCATCAACTTCACGTTGACGTGATGCTAATTCATGTGTTTCGCATGGATTTGAAGCTAACTCGTTTGTTTAGCATGCAGTTGAAGCAAAATCATGTATATCACAAGTATTTGACGCTAAACCATTTGTTTCGCATGGATTCGAAGATAACCCTTCTACTTCGCATTGATTTGAAGCTAAATCATGTGTTCCGCATGGATTTGAAGCTAACTCGTTTGTTTCGCATGCTGTTGAAGCTAAATCATGAATATCACAAGTATTTGAAGCTAAACCATTTGTTTCGCATGGATTCGAAGATAAGCCTCCTACTTCGCATTGATTTGAAGCTAAATCATGTGTTCGCATGGATTTGAAGCTAACTCGTTTGTTTCGCAGGCAGTTGAAGCTGAATCATGTATATCAAAAGTATTTGAAGCTAAACTATTCGTTTCGCATGGATTAGAAGATAAGCCTTCCACTTCGCATTGATTTTAATCTAAATCATGTGTTTCGCATGGATTTGAAGCTAACTCGTTTGTTTCGCATGCTGTTGAAGCTAAATCATGTATATCACAAGTATTTGAAGCTAAACCATTTGTTTCGCATGGATTCGAAGATCAGCCTTCTACTTCGCATTGATTAGATGCTAAATCATGTGTTTCGCATGGATTTGAAGCTAACTCGTTTGTTTCGCATGCTGTTGAAACTAAATCATGTATATCACAAGTATTTGAAGCTATATCATTTGTTTCGCATGGATTCGAAGATTAGCCTTCTACTTCGCATTGATTTTAATCTAAATCATGTGTTTCACATGGGTTTGAAGCTAACTCGTTTGTGTCGCCTGCATTTGAAGCAATATCACTTATATTTTCAAGTATGTGTAGCTAAAACATTCGTTTTGCATGGATTTGAAGCTAAGCCATCAACTTCACGTTGACGTGATGCTAATTCATGTGTTTCGCATGGATTTGAAGCTAACTCGTTTGTTTAGCATGCAGTTGAAGCTAAATCATGTATATCACAAGTATTTGAAGCTATATCATATGTTTCGCATGGATTCGAAGATAACCCTTCTAATTCGCATTGATTTGAAGCTAAATCATGTGTTTCGCATGGATTTGAAGCTAACTCGTTTGTTTCGCATGCAGTTGAAGCTGAATCATGTATATCACAAGTATTTGCGGCTAAACCATTTGTTTCGCATGGATTCGAAGGTAACCCTTCTACTTCGCATTGATTTGAAGCTAAATCATGTGTTTCGCATGGATTTGAAGCTAACTCGTTTGTTTCGCATGCTGTTGAAGCTAAGTCATGTATATCACAAGTATTTGAAGCTAAACCATTTGTTTCGCATGGATTCGAAGATAAGCCTTCCACTTCGCATTCATT